>NC_091755.1:31845204-32047704 GCF_043380555.1 Nothobranchius furzeri
TCTCAGATGTCATGGACATCTTTACCACCCAGCTTCAGCTGTTCTGTGTTTGGGTCTGACCAAGTTAGTAAATGTACGTCCTCCATCAGATTTGTTACCCTTCTAGTGTCTTTTTAAAGGCTTTTCATTTATTCATTTAACCATTACTAGATTACCAGCAACAGAAATGCTACTACAAACACACAATTATGTGTAGCTGGAAAAATCTATATACTGGGCAAAATTACATTTATTTCAGTAATGTAACTAGACTGAGAGACCATTTAAAGGCTCAGGATCCTTTACAGGTGTTTCTATTTGCAATTGTAAATTTTAGCTCATTGGGGTCTTGTTAAATATCACACAGTGATGTTTTAATAGTCTACATTAGTGTAATGTTTCCTGTTTGTAGTTCCTCCTGTTAAGTGCCCATTTATTTCAATTATTGAGTTTTATAGAAAAAATCGGACATATATTTTATTATGTTCCAGTCATTAGTCATTTATATCTCAGTATTGTAGTAATTTATAGTAAATTAAGTAATTTTAATTAAGAAAGGAACCCATTTTTCTTGCATTCTTTAATGAAAAAAGTAACGAAATAGTTATTTTTGTTGGTAATCAGTTACTTTTATAATCTTGTAACTTAATAAGTAACTCAATGTTATGGAAAAATTTATGTTTATTAATTCTTGATCATGGACTCAATCAACTGAATGTAAATGTATTGCTCTATGCCTCTCTGCATGCTCACTTACTCACACACACACACACACACACACACACACACACACACACACACACACACACACACACACACACACACACACACACATTCTTGTCTCACTCATACACACACTGACTCTCTCTCACACACAATGACCTCACTCCCATTCTTATCTTTCTGTTGAATAAAGTCTATGAACAGATGTTCGGTGCATTTGCTTCGTTCATCATACCACAGTTATAACTGTTTGACTTGTTGTTCATTGGCTCCTTCTCTCTTCACTATAGGAAATGGGGCTATTGATAAACATATTGATAAAATCCATGACATAATTTGGTCCTTCGAAAGCCGGGGTCCCATCACCTCGCAGCGCCAAGAGCCGAAGCCAGAGGACTGTCGACTACCTAATCTCCAGCGTTGTTTGCTGGGGGGTCAGTGAGGTCTTGACGTATTTAGGAGGAATGTGGATCCACGAACTCAAGCCCTGAATGGACAGATTTCGTGAGACAAGTCTGTTGTTGTTTGTTTTGTCTTTGTGGTACTGAAAGAAAATCCTAGGTGACCAGAGAATAAAATTGTGTCGCCCGCCGTGAACAGGATGGTTTTGCTGGTTTCTTTTGAATGCTGTCTGTATTGGCTTGGTTTTCTGCATTTTAGCCAAAATTAGAAATGCAACTCTGGTGTGAGAAATAAGTAGACCAGTGTGGTAACTATTGACCTTCAAATTATGGTGACATCCGCCTTGAATAGGATGGGTTTGACTGGTTCCTTGAATGCTGTAAAGTGGTGAATTTTGGTGTCGTCCACCTTGAATAGGATGGTTTTAACAGATTCTCTGAACGCTGTCTGTATTTGGCTTGGGTTTTTTGAGTGTTTTAGCTGGAGAAATAGAAATGTGCTATAGTTATCTGTTGCTGTTTGTTGTCTTAGATGTTGTCTGCTTTAATTGTTGTTTGGATAAATGAGAGAGTGTCTGGACTTGTTTATTCGTGTAGAAAAAAGTATATGGCAAGTCATTTGCACACGTTTCAAGCTGGTGGTCAGACTTTTGAACTGGTTGGCTGATAAGTGAGTGTGGTGTCTATATGGGGAAAATAATAACTCACAAAATACTTTTTGAGTAAATATTGTGCATTAATGGAAATGTCAATCTAAGGAAATGTGAAAATGATCTGAAAATTATCAGAGAATTGATGGAAAACGTGTTTTTGATAACCGCTGACGTGTCACAAATGTATTTCAAAAGTACTGATTGTGTCTTTTTTACATTATTGTATCTTGAACCTTGATCTGGTTCGCTTGCCTTGAGCAGATTCTTAGACATTATCCATTAGAGACTATCCAGTATCTTTATAAACACTATCCATTTGAGATTTCTAGATACAATGGTTTATCTAGTGACATTGAACTTCTTAAAGGTC
Source organism: Nothobranchius furzeri (assembly GCF_043380555.1). Taxonomy (NCBI): domain Eukaryota; kingdom Metazoa; phylum Chordata; class Actinopteri; order Cyprinodontiformes; family Nothobranchiidae; genus Nothobranchius; species Nothobranchius furzeri. The sequence continues at coordinate 31,847,331 of NC_091755.1, forward strand.
AGACTCCTACTTGAACCATGGGTTTAGTCCATATATAACTTTGGAACTTTCCTAACAAATGAGTCTTATCAACAACAATTTATGTTACCTAGACTTGATTATGTTCTCATGATTTCGGTAACGTCTACTTTGTGATGAGTTATTTTTTATGAAGTTGTTAAATTAACTGATTAAAGTTAAAGAATCTAGTTCTTTGAACTTATGAAAAGTTCTCTACCTTGTGTTATCTATCTATTTCTAAACTAGATTAACTGTTTATGTAATTAATATTGAACTCCTTCCTAGTAGGTTAGTGAATATTTTTTGTTATTTTTGCTGAATCGTTATTTTGCCTCTACTTTGGACATAATTTGCTCCCACTTTCTAATTACCTTCTTAATTCAAAAGAAAACAGCTCTCGCCCTTGAATCACCATCATTGTTTTGTTATTGCTAGACAAGCTTTATAAGATGACACTTGCTCTAAATGACCCTTAGATTTGATCAGTAGCATGATGACCTGACAGATGTTCTTTGATGGTCACATTAATATGAGAATGACCTGATTACATTTGAATCTAGTAGTTTTTATCTTTATCAGTCTTTTATTTTTATTTATTTATTGTTGTTTTCTGAGTATAAATGCTTTAGTTGTTCATTATCACACTTAGTTATACTCCCCTGCTTGACCCTTAAGCTACTCAGGGTTTTTCCTCAAGCACTTCCTTGTTTCCTGTAGTAAAACCATTTTTATACAAGGTACACTTTTGTAAATTATGAATTTTTTTGTTTGTTCTTTTCTTTTGTTTGGAACGTCTTTTCCCTTCCTGAAACGGTTACCATCTTTTCAGACACCTTTAGGGTGTGTGTATCTAAGAACACCATCAGTTGTTTTATTTTTGATCATTCACTGTCTCTATGTGACGGATGAGTTTGTTTTGTTTAGAAAAATCTGTTGTTCAATTTAACAAACTGAGTTTTATTTTCCTTAGATAATTGTGTTGTCCAATTTCACTTACGGAGTTTAATTTAGCAGTATTTATCTCCTGTTGACAAATTTTACACAATATTTGAATAGCATTATTGAGTGACATTGTACGTTGTTGATGTTCTCTGAAGCAACCTCTTTGTCGTCGTCGTCGTCTTCGTCTTCCTCCGCTTATCCGGGTCCGGGTCGCGGGGGCAGCATCCCAATTAGGGAGCTCCAGGCCGTCCTCTCCCCGGCCTTGTCCACCAGCTCCTCCGGCAGGACCCCAAGGCGTTCCCGGACCAGATTGGAGATGTAACCTCTCCAACGTGTCCTGGGTCGACCCGGGGGCCTTCTGCCGGCAGGACATGCCCGAAACACCTCCCCGGGGAGGCGTCCAGGAGGCATCCTGACCAGATGCCCAAACCACCTCAACTGGCTCCTTTCGATCCGGAGGAGCAGCGGTTCTACTCCGAGTCCCTCCCGAATGTCCGAGCTCCTCACCCTATCTCTAAGGCTGAGCCCGGCCACCCTACGGAGGAAACTCATTTCGGCCGCTTGTATCTGCGATCTCGTGCTTTCGGTCATTACCCAAAGCTCATGACCATAGGTGAGGATTGGGACGTAGATCGACCGGTAAATCGAGAGCCTGGCTTTCTGGCTCAGCTCCCTCTTCCCCACGACAGATCGGCTCAGCGTCCGCATCACTGCAGACGCCGAACCAATCCGCCTGTCGATCTCCCGATCCCTCCTACCCTCACTCGTGAACAAGACCCCGAGATACTTAAACTCCTCCACTTGAGGTAGGACCTCTCCCCCGACCCGGAGGTGGCAAGCCACCCTTTTCCGGTCGAGAACCATGGTCTCAGATTTGGAGGTGCTGATCCTCATCCCAGCCGCTTCACATTCGGCCGCGAACCTACCCAGCAAGAGCTGAAGGTCAGAGCTGGATGAAGCTAGGAGGACCACATCATCCGCAAAAAGCAGAGACGAGATTCTCCTGCCACCAAACTCGACACACTCCACACCACGGCTGCGTCTAGAAATTCTGTCCATAAAAGTGATGAACAGAACCGGTGACAAAGGGCAGCCCTGGCGGAGTCCAACCCTCACTGGGAACAGGTCCGACTTACTACCGGCTATGCGGACCAAACTCACGCTCCTCTGGTAAAGGGACTGAATGGCCCTTAACAGAAAGCCACCCACCCCATACTCCTGGAGCGTCCCCCACAGGGTGCCCCTGGGGACACGGTCATAAGCCTTCTCCAAATCCACACAGCAAATGTGGATTGGTTGGGCAAACTCCCATGCCCCCTCCATCACCCTTGCAAGGGTATAGAGCTGGTCCACAGTTCCACGGCCAGGACGAAAACCACATTGCTCCTCCTCTATTTGAGATTCAACTATCGAACGGACTCTCCTCTCCAGTACCTTGGCGTAGACCTTTCCAGGGAGGCTGAGGAGTGTGATCCCCCTATAGTTGGAACACACCCTCAGGTCACCCTTCTTAAAGATGGGGACCACCACCCCGGTCTGCCACTCCCTAGGAACTGCCCCCGATGACCACGCAATGTTGTAGAGACGTGTCAACCATGACAGCCCTACAACATCCATAGCCTTGAGATACCCAGGACGAACCTCATCCGCCCCCGGGGCTCCGCCGCTGTGTAGTTGTTTGACTACCTCAGCAACTTCTGCCCCCGAGATCGGACAGTCCATCCCCAGGCCTCCCAGCTCTGGTTCCTCCTCGGAATGCGCATTGGTGGGATTGAGGAGCTCCTCAAAGTATTCCTTCCACCGTCCGACTATAGCCTCAGTTGACGTCAGCAGCTCCCCATCCCCACTGTAAACAGTGTGAGCGAGTTGCTGCCTTCCTCTCCTGAGGCGCCGGACAGTTTGCCAGAACCTCTTTGGAGCCGATCGATAGTCTTTCTCCATGGCCTCACCAAACTCCTCCCACGCCCAAGATTTTGCCTCGGCAACTGCCACTGCTGCACCCCGCTTGGCTATCCGGTACCTGTCTGCTGCCTCCGGAGACCCACAGACCAGCCACGCCCTGTAGGCCTCCTTCTTCAGCCTGACGGCTCCCCGAACCTCTGGTGTCCACCAGCGGGTACGGGGGTTGCCACCACGACTGGCACCGGCCACCTTACGACCACAGCTAGCAACAGCCGCCTCGACAATCGCAGAGTGGAACAAGGCCCACTCGGACTCAATGTCCCCCACTGCTCTCGGGACGTGGTCAAAGCTCTGCCGGAGGTGGGAGTTGAAGACCGTCTTGACAGGTTCTTCTGCCAGGCGTTCCCAGCAGACCCTCACTATGCGTTTGGGTCTGCCAGGTCTACGCGGCATGTTCCCTTGCCATCTGATCCAACTCACCACCAGGTGGTGATCAGTTGACAGCTCCGCCCCTCTCTTCACTCGGGTGTCCAAAACATACGGCCGCAGGTCAGATGATACGACTACAAAATCTATCATCGACCTGTGACCTAGGCTGCCCTGGTACCAAGTGTACCGGTGGGCATCCTTATGTTCGAACATGGTGTTTGTTATGGCCAAACTGCGGCTTGCACAGAAGTCCAATAACAAAACACCGCTCGAGTTCAGATTAGGTGGGCCGTTCCTCCCAATCACACCCCTCCAGGTCAAGCTGTCAGTGCCCACGTGAGCATTGAAGTCCCCCAGCAGGACAATGGAGTCCCCTGATGGAGCACTATCTAGCACTCGTCCCAGGGACTCCAAAAAGGGTGGGTACTCTGAACTGATATTTGGCCCATAAGCACAAACAACAGTCAGGACCCGTTCCCCGACCCGAAGGCGCACGGAAGCTACCCTTTTGTCCCCCGGGTTAAACCCCAACACACAGGCAGAGAGTCTCGGGGCTAACAAAAAGCCAACCCCAGCCCTCCGCCTCTCACCCGGAGCAACTCCAGCAAAGTAGAGTGTCCAACCCCTCTCCAGGTCTCGGGTTCCAGAGCCAATGCAATGTGTCGAGGTGAGTCCGACTATATCTAGCCGGTACCGCTCAACCTCTGCCACAAGCTCCGGCTCCTTCCCCGCCAGCGAGGTGACGTTCCATGTCCCAAAAACTAGTTTTCCTGTCCGGGGATTGGACCGCCAAGGCTCCCGCCTTGGTCTGCCACCCGATTCGCATTGCACCGGACCCTTCATGTTCCTCCTGCGGGTGGTGGGTCCACAGTTGGACGAGCCCATGTATCCGGTTCGGGCTGGGCCCGGCCGGGCCCCATGGGCGAAAGCCCGGCCACCAGGCGCTCGCTCACGGGCCCCCACCCCAGGCCTGGCTCCAGGGTGGGACCCCGGTAACCCTCCGGGCCGGGTACTCCGACTCTTCGTTTTAACCGCCATGAAAGATCCTTCGAACCGTTCTTTGTCTCACCCTTCACCTAAGACCAATTTGTCATGGGAGACCCTACCAGGGGCACTAAGTGCCCCAGACAACATAGCTCCTAGGATCATTAGGGCACTCAAACTCCTCCACCACGATAAGGTGACGGTTCAAGGAGTGAAGCAACCTCACCCTGCTGAATCTATGTGGAGCCGAAATATTATTTTTTTTAGTTAGGACTGGTTTTGTTGTTAGTTAATTCCAGTGTTAGAAGCAAAGAGATTAAATTGAGAAGTCACTAGAGGTGAAAGTTTCTGGCATAATGAGAGCAGACACATAGAGTCTATGATATTGTTATTTTTATTAGTATTGATATGAGCTTGGGGGTGTTGACAAGCTCACCCTTGAGGATTGATTCTTCTTGATTTCTTTGGATTACATTTTATGCAACAGTTATTTTACTACAATTTCTCCTGTTACTCCTAGGTGATGTAAATCAATTTTTGTTTTTATTTTCAATTTTCTTTACACGGATTATGGCTTTGTTAGTTGTTTTGGTTTGTTTTGTTGTTTTATGCACACTGTATTGCACGACTCTGCCCCTTGCTGACGTGCACTAGTAATTGCAAGTTCCTTGGGATGGGTGTTTTTTCACATGTATGTGAGGTCCACTTTTAACATCGGGTTGGCGCAATGCTTGCCAGTATCGGACCCATCCATGACACACAGTTACTTTGTTGACAAAGTAATCAGTAACTATAACTAATTACTTTTTTAAAGTAACGTTCCCAACACTGCTCATTACTGATCAAATTCATTTCTGTTAGTAAAGCCATTGTTTTAAATGCTGTTATTCCCATCACTGGAAAATAGACAGATTTCTTGCCATCTCTGACATGTGGACATGCTTCACTAAGAACTGTGCTGAGAGTTTCATTCCTGGAGAACATATGAACACTGTCGAGCTGTTACTGACCAAGGTTTCACTCAGTGAATTGAATCCAAACCAGGCAAATTTATGATAAAGTTCTGGATGGCGACAGATTTGCAGACTAAATATGTATGCAATGCGCCCCCTTACTTGGGATATGATCCGAGTCGACAGAGGGGGAGAGGCTAGCAGAAAACATGGTAATGAGTTTGATGCAGCCCTTTCTGGATGATGAAAGAAATGTCACAATGGACACATTTTTTCCCCTTCACTGTTGCTGGCACACAGACTGCTTAAGCACAACACAAGTCTACTGGGCATAGTGAATAAAGTCTGTCATGAACTTTCTCCACTGGCAGATTGTCTCCTTGACACTTAATACACCAAATAAAAAGAAAACAGAGTGGTTTTAGTGTCTTGGACAAAATGTTGTGCATTCAGTACAAGCACCAATACATAGTTGGCCAGTAGCTGTTTGTTACAACATGCTGGACCTGGCAGGAGTGAATATCTACATTTTGTACAGGGCATGCACAGGTTGCAAAGACAAAATACAGTTTTTGTGTCTTCTGTACCTCCATTGCATAACCATACAGGAAAATGCAATGGAGACAGAGAGGAACGCTGTTGTAGCTACTGCAGCAATAGCTGCTGCTGTGTCAGGCTCCAGGTGATCCTCTCCTGGCAACTCTTGTTTTGTCAGTGGCAGGTTTAAGGTGGTGGATAGGAAAGTCTTCCCCCCTTTCTCTGTCACTTGGAACCAGTTTCCTTTCCTCTCCCTGTGCTCCTTCATTATTTTCTTTCTGTCGTAGTCTTTGACGTAACCCTCTGTTGTTCTCTCCTCTCTCTCATCGTGGTCGGCCCCCTCCTTGTTACTGCCTCCCTCTTGACTTCTTTCTTTCCCCTTCTGAAGCTCCTCGAGTCAACTGCAGTGGCTCCCTTTTGTAGAGGCATGAGGGGTGACTGCTGATCGATCGCAGCTGGTGTCTGCAGGCAGGCAGGTGTGGTGGAGTCTCAGCATGTCCCTCTCCATGGTGCTGATCCTCTGAACAGCATAGAGAGGAGAGCTAGAGAGCGCTGTCCATGGTCCTGAACCAAGATAACCAATTTCTTTTACATGAGCGCAGGAACTCAGGAATCGTGACATTAATATCAACAAGTTCCATGCTAATTAAACATAAAGGGTTTAAAGATTATTTTTATTATCAAATAAAACCAACCTTAATTTATAAAGTGCTTTTCATAGAACCAATGCAACTCTTAAGTGCTTTACAGATTAAAATTACCCCACATAGCCCTCAATCCCTGCCCTCCCCATAAATGAAAGCAAAAAGAGACATTGGGCTGAGTTCAGATAAATGTGCAGTTGACACTTTAAAGAGCAAGTCACCCCCAAATAAACATTTTTTTGCTGATAAACTAAATAAACGAGTGTCTAATCGTGCTGCAGACACGTGTCGTCAATAATTTGGCACTTCAGTGCATCTTAGTTCAAATTTAAATATTCTGCCTAAAACTGTCAGTGATGTGCCGTTGTCAGGTAAAAACTTTGCACTGTTTTTTAATTTAAATCTGACACCGCTATTGGCTAAGAGGTATTCTATGATGTAAACTGGTACATTATGATGTCACAATGCTGTTGTGAGCCTGTGTGTGTGAGTGTATTTGTTAGCAGCTCCTCCTTCTTTGTCTGCCAGGCAACAGCATTTGTTGCATTTTTCAAACATGAAGTGGGAGTGGAGTTAGACTCTGGTAGGGGGTGACTTTCTCTTTAAGTCATAAAACAAGCACATTACAGTTGGCTCTGCAAACTGAGCAGCAGAGGAGCATCAGTGTCTATGGAACTAAATCAAATCTTTGCAAGATAAAAAAAAGGTCAGGCAACCTAATTTACTGCCAGATTGTCTGGTTTAGATGAAATAAACTAGTTTATCAGAAAAGTGGCTGTCAACATCTGTGTAAAAAGGGAAATATATTATGAATATGTACTAATTTGCTGAATGTCTACAAATATCTAAGAATCTCAGTTCTAAATATTCTTTGCTCACATGGTGAAAATAAGGTGACCACTGAGTAGGGCTGTCACGGATGAGGAATTCCCCCTACGGTGAGTCAGGGCAGCTCAATATTGCGGTATGCAATATTATTGCACCCCGTTTTTATTTATGTACTTAGCAAATGTGTTTGTTAATTACTAAACTCATGGCAATATTTTCTTTGAAACATTGTGCTTACACATTTAAAAAATGTTAGAAAAAAAACATGGCCATTTTTAACACTTTATTGAATGCAGATCAAAGGGCAGTAACGGCATTCTCTGACTGAACTTAAAAACAACGTTCAGGAGGTTTAACTTTGAAATGCAAATTTGGCTGCAACATCTAACAGAAATAAAAAAGTGCCCATTTTGTTTTGTAGTTTAAAATAAAGTATACAAAATGAGATGTCCTAGGCACTGTCATTTCACTTTCACACACAAGAATAACTGATTTATAACTCGGCCATGTCCTTGTTACGTGCAAGGAAAACCAGCATGTTAACTTTATGCGGTTTGAGAGAGGATCTGAGAGGGGTGACAACAATTCCAGCGACACTAAAAACCCTCTCGGATGGTGCGCTTGTTGCGCAAATACACATGTACTTACGTGCGACTTTGCAGAGCAATGGAAATCTCTCATGGTGGTTGCGCCACCATGTCAGAGGGTTTTCATTAGGGTCAATGGGTTCCTCCTGCAGGTAGCGAGTGAGCTCCAGCTCGGCTCTAACTCTCTTCGGGACGGTTGAAGAAGACGTCCTTGTCCGTGACTTCAGCAGGTCTCCAAGCATTTTTTTCTTTGCCGCTGGTGGCAGCACTGCCTGCTCCAAGGTCTCTGGCTGGGCTGCAGCTGAAGCACTGACACCGCTCCCTCCATCTTCCATGTGTACTATCTCCTCGATCAGCGCGGACTTTACCTCTCAGCATGCGCTGTCGCGAGATTTAATCAAGTGCAGTAATGGCGGTGGCACGTCATGCAGCGCGGTGGGTTTCTTAATATCGGGATATTTTCTTCTTGCGGTTACCGCGACAGCCCTACCACCGAAGGTGTTGTGATGATCTTGGCTGTCGTGAATCATTGAGTTTGCCCTCTGATGCAGAAACACAACATCTCCAACTTCTAACAGCAGAGTATTACCATTGACACCATTAACAGAGTAGGAAGGCTGGTGCCCATATGCAATAAAGAAGTGTTCTCCATTCATAACCTTCCCACTGTCCTAATGGGTGTGACCCCGCAAGGAAAGTTGACCATTGAGCAGGATTGATGGTTTATCCCTTGAGGTCCACGTGGCAGGGGTGAGGTGGTGCTCACTCCTCACCCCTGCCAAAAAAAAAAAAAAAAAAAAGCCAAATTTCACAGCAGAAACAAACAAGTTTACAGCCTGGTTCAAAAGAACATTTTAGGTTTAATAGATCTAGTTTACATGCGTGACAACTCTGAGGGGGGTGAATTGTTCTGTAATTCTTCTGTTTAAGTGGAATATAATGCTTATAATTTTGAATAATTAATGAGCACCAGAGCCACCTGAATTTAGAACTAGCTCTGGGGAAAGGCATCAGCCTCACGTTTATAAATGGTTGGCCATTTTGACTTTCTGAACTTTTGTTGTGTCCTCTGTGTGTTTGGGTGTTGATCAGGGAATTATTTGGACACAGAGGGCAAGCTGTGGTTATTGACTGCACTAACAAATCATCCAAACAGTTTCTGCTTCTTTTTTTATCAGTAAGCAAAATGATATTTCTGTATTTTATTTTGCTGGTTGAATGGGGGAAATGCTGTGTCATTTAAATGCTTGGTCACACATGTTAGTGGGGCTGCTGGCTGGATACGAAACTTGAGCAGATACCCGTCTTCTGTCTCCTGCCCAAGAAGAGTTGCTAGAGCAGGCAGCTGGCTGTTCCCATTTTCCGGTGGCAGCGACGCATGTCCAGGGTTTAAATTGGTTGAATTATTACGTGTTGAGCCAGACCACTGTGACATGGAGGCTTCATTTGGAATCGTAGTATGTCCAAGGAAGATCTTGTCTTTCTCGCCTATAACTGACTAGAAGGGCTTTACTATGATTGGCTGTTTCATTTAACAGCAACACGTTTTCTTATGCCAAGTGCAGACTGTTCTTCTGCCATCACCCCCAACAGAAAGCTGTTTTTGGGGAGTTTTAAAAAGAAAATGTGATCTTAATAATAATTAGAGGTGTTTTAATAATGACACAACAAGGTGAGCTGATCTGGAAGGCCAAGGCTCCCGGTCACAGCGACCTGGCTTTGGCGGAACTGCTTTGGACGTTAAGAAAAAAAAATTCCTTTTAGATATCAGCCCGATAGCTACAATTAGTTTACTTACATTTCTGATTTGATTATTTTCATGACCATTTACATTGGTAGATTCTCACTGAATGCATCAAAACTATGAATGAACACATGTGGAGTTATGTACCAAAAAAGGTGAGATACCTGAAAACATGTTTTTTTGTTCTATTTTCTTCAAAATAGCCACCCTTTGCTCTAATTAGTGCTTTGCACACTCTTGGCATTCTATTGATGAGCTTCAAGAGGTAGTCACTTGAAATGGTTTTCCAAAAGTCTTGAAGGAGTTCCCAAAGGTGTTTAGCACTTGTTGGCCCCTTTGTAAATGGTCATGGTCATGAAAATAAAGAAAAAAATAGAATGAGAAGGTATGTCCAAACCTTTGGCCTGTACTGTAGGTGTACAAAGATTGCTGCGTCCGAAAGGAATAGGAAATGCGTTACAAGACAATTCGGTCATGGTAAAAGTGTGAAAAAAATTATTTAAAATACACTTAAATGCAGATTAAACACATCACTTATACAGTAGTCTGACCTTCAGTCCAGTTTAGTTTAGCTTTCGTGTATTTTTTTATTTTTTTTATATTTTGTGATTTCTATCTTCTTCCTGTGAGACTAGACAGTTAGGAACGCTGGGAGACGTTTCAGCTGTTAGACCAAGGTGTTAAAAAGACCAACGCACAGAGAGGAGATAGGTTTTGGTTTTGCTTCTACAAACAGACACTAGGGGTGCTAAAAGCAAGCCAAAACTGGATAACATCCCTTTAAAACAAGCACATACAGTAGGCTCTGCAAATTGAGTTGCAGAAGATCAGTGTCAATAAAAAAAATTAAAACTTTACAAGGTAAAAAAAAAAAAGATATGGCTGTCATGAGCCGGGGTGAGTACTCGACATGTCATCTAATCATCTCTGAGTTTCTACCTGCAGGAAAGGGAGCACAGCTGATCATCATCAGACTGATCAGCGGGGCAGCTTTAAAAGGAGGACGGTTATCCACATTCGATGCCGGATGATTATCTACTGCCTGACTCACCTCATCGTGGGATCCACTTCCGTCTTCAAGTCAGAGGATTATTTCACCGGTTCGTTGCCTGGATACCTTCTCCACCCAGCTGCCCCGCTCTCCACCGATCACGCTCTCTCTCCGCTGCCTCATCCTCATCCGCCTCGTCCATTCCACTCATCCACTCCGACTATCACAAGTCCCTTCTGGAAATCACCCCGGCTCACCTCCCCTCCACATTCATCCCGAACTTCCTCACCGTAAGTTCCGCCTTCAAACATTCCTTCTGAACTACAACTCCCATCACTCACCTCTGGTCTCCCTCTCAGTTACCGCTTCCGGATTCGTCCTCCAGCTGGATCTCCAGTACGCCTTCAGTTCACCTCCACATTAAAATAAAATTATTATTTTTCTTTACCTCGTCCCCGTGCATGATTCTGTATGTCTTGGGTTAGACATCTACCTCAAAACATGACAATGGCAAGTTCAGCTAATTTGTTTTATTGCTAATTTGTCTGGTTTGGGTTAAATAAACTAGTTAATCAGAAATGTGGCTGTCAACTTCTGTGGTAAGGGGAGTAAATGATGAATATGTAGAAATTGACTGATTGTCTGAAATGATCTATGAATCTTTGTTCTAAAAAGCTGTTGCTCACATGGTGAAAATCAGGTGACCACTGAAGGTGTTGTGATGATTATAACTGTCTTGAATGATTGTGTCTGCGCTCTGACGCAGAAACACAACATCTCCAACCTCCAGCAGCAGTGTGACACCATTGGCAGCATTAACATGGTGAGAAGATTGATTGTCCAGATGCAATAAAGATATGTTCTCCATTCTTAAACAGCACAGCTCCTGAACCATGTGAAGCATGTCCCGGTCCTTGAATGTGGAACTCAAAGTGATAGACTCCTCTCACAGGTGTGATGAAGAAACCTGTAGATTTTTTTTATTGAAAACATTCTCTTGTTTATCCTAACTCAAAAATGTGGTTACAGAATATGAATAAATGCATTACTGATAGAATTTAGTGAAATTGAGTACCTGTATTTGGATTGTAGGCATTTCCAATATTAGTAACAACATGTCTGAAGACCAGAGGTGTTGGTGCATTAAAAGGTCCAAACTTAACTGAGCCTGATTCCACCAGAGATGCTGAGAAAGCCACTTGTTTCACTGAGTGACAGAAACTGTGTTATTAAATTTTTCTAAAATGTTTGCATGGTGATCAGTTCTCTTTAATGAGCTAAAATTACACACATAAACAAAACAAGGAGGCAAAAAAATAATGACTTTAAAATGACTAGTTTTATTGTTTTGGTTTAAAAGAATGAAAACTTGCACACAGACTGAATAAATGATCATTCTGTCCAACTTTTTTCAGACAAAACCTTCAGCATTTGTACAAAACTGGATATTTGTTGTCCTGAGTATCTCTTTTTCATTTTATTTTATTTTTTTTTTCAAACATCAAACCTTTTTATTGAATGAGGCTAAGTAACAACTATAGTGGAAGTGTGAGCTGACTGGTGCCTCCTGATCCCTCGCAGAAACAGCAGACTTCCCTGAACAGACCTATCGGGTGTTCACCACATCATCGATCTTGAGGATGCTGCGGACTCTGTCTGTAGCTAGGGTCAGAGCACTGATGGACACCAGGAGAGGCTGCGCCACCAGCTCCTCCAGGATGTTGGAGATTCCTCCCTTGCGGACGTTGATGCCGGCCATCTTGTCTCCATGTGCATGTCTGTTCCTGAGCTCCGTCACCGTGGAGATGGGGTTCAGATCTGCGTTCTCAGCCAGCGTGGAGGGGATCACCTCCAGGGCGTCGGCGTACGCCCGCACACAGTAGGCCTCCATCCCAGCCAGGGTTCGCGAGTACTCTGCCAGACGGACAGCCAGCTCAATCTCTGGAGCTCCGCCTCCAGCTATCAGAACCCTCTTCTTGACCAGGCAGCGGATCACACACAGAGCGTCATGGATGGAGCGCTCCACCTCCTCAATCACCAGCTTGTTGGAGCCTCGGACCACAATGCTGACCGTTCTCCCGGGGCTGCTGCAGCCGGTGATCTCAACGAGTTTGCCAGAACCGTCTAGGTGGACCTCCTCCGCCAGCTCTGCCGTGCCAAGCATCTCTGGTGTAAAGTGATCGACGTGGGCGATGGGCTTGGTGCTGAGAGTCTTGCAGATGAACTCCATGTCCTCCCTCTCAATGTCCTGCCTAATTCCACCAGAGATGCTGAGAAAGCCACTTGTTTCACTGAGAGACAGAAACTGTGTTATTAAATTTTTCTAAAATGTTTGCATGGTGATCAGTTCTCTTTAATGAGCTAAAATTACACACATAAACAACACAAGGAGGCAAAAAAATGACTTTAAAATGACTAGTTTTATTGTTTTGGTTTAAAAGAATGAAAACTTGCACACAGACTGAATAAATGATCATTCTGTCCAACTTTTTCAGACAAAACCTTCAGCAGTTGTACAAAACTGGATATTTGTTGTCCTGAGTATGTCAGATGTGTCGTGTTTTAATTAGGTCTTTAGTTATTTCAAAATATAATTTTGTATATTATTACCAATAAATGATAAAGTAAATACCTTGGTCCTGTTGCTTCAGCTTGTCCAGCTCACTCTTTTGCAGCTCCAGTTCTTTTGTCTTTCCTGAACATGTAGAAAAAAATTACCTGATTTTAAATGAAGTAAGATAACAAAAAATATTTTTCTCTTATAAAAGTCTTCGATTTTTTCATTTGTTACTCTTACATATATTTTTTTTTATATTGTTAACATTACCTTGGTCCTGGTGTTTCAGCAGCTCCAGTTCTCGTGTTTTAGCTGTTAGAGTTTAGGAAACAATGAAAGATTGAATATCTGTAATTATACAATTAAAACACTTTAGTCAGGGTCTCCTAAACCTTTACATTATTTTGTTAACATACTTTCATTTTCTTTCTGTAAGTACTTCACCTCCTCCTTCAACCCAGCCAGCGAGGCGCTCATCTCTCTCAGCGCAGCATTGATGTCCTGTGTACATGTTTGTTGGTGCTCTGAGGCATTTCCTGCTTCTACGTGTGAACCAGCTGGCTTCAAATATGAATTTGTTTCATTGTCAGGTTGTAGGTGAAGCTGAGCCTCATTAAGAGAACAGATTAACAACAACAGTGTAAAAAGAATATGCATCTTTGTCTTCAGTGTCAGCCTTCGCAGGTCAGCTTTGTGCCTTGTGTTAACCGGGTCTTAAATACAACTTTTATTATCAGTAGTTAAATATTACCTGATTGGTTAGTTGCTTGGTAGTTGCAGCTTCGGAGGCCAGAGGGTAGTAACTCGCTAATGTTTTTAATTTAATAAACATATACACAATTTAAAAAGTAAAAGTCTTGCTATATATTTATATTGAAACTAATACATACAAAATATAACTTTATCTCCCGTGTCACGTGAAGTTACGTGACCACCGTGGAAGTCGCGGTCACATGATGAGAGTCTGCTCCATTTAACCATTTTCTTTGACCAAGGAAGGACAGTGACCTTGTAAGCAAGGCGCCTGGCCTCGCAACCCAAGGTTTTAAACACAGGAAAGGTGGTCAAGGAGACTGGGAGCAGGTGTGACCAATGAACTGACTGAGGAGGTAAAATAAGCAGGAGGCTGAAACTAACATGATGAAAATTAACACAACTAAGATGGACTAAAAGGTTGCAAAGGGAAACACAAACACTAAAAAAGCCTGAACTTAATTAAACTGAAGAACAAAAACCAGTGAGCAACAAACTGGAGGGCTGGAGAATAAATCTAAGAAAACTAAAGATAAGTGAACTACTTAACCTGAAATTACAGAACTAGAGACACAGTAGGGCGGGGGAGTAAATACCTAAACAACATACATGACAACTGAAACACCAGAATAAACTAGAAACACTATCCAATCCAATCCACCTTTATTTGTGTAGCACTTTCGACCAAAGTGCCTCACACACAGATAAAAACATAGCGACATAATTAAAAACAATAAAAACATGGATAATATATTAAAACATACGAAAACATTGTAAAATAAATTAAACTCAACACTGCTTACAAACAGGAGTGTATAAGAATAATCAGTCAGTGTTAAAAGCCAGTGAATAACAGTGAGTCTTGAGGAGGGACTTAAAAACGACCAGAGAAGATGCCTGTCTAATATTGTCTGAAAACTGGATATTTAAGAAATGAAAGAGACAAGAACTAGAATGAATCTAAATGACACAGCCAGGGAAGGAGACAAGAAGGGATGCAGGAGACAAGAGACGTGACACCTACACCCAAAAAAACAAACTCTGCCTATTGCTGCTTTTAATCAAGTGCATTTTGTTGTATCTACTTAATAAACTTGATTTTGCAAAGATTGGTAATGTGCTTGAGCAATTGTAATGTAATACTGTTAATTTCTGTTTCTACACAAAACCATTGAGCTATGTCGACATAACATTGTTGAGTAAATTCAAAGAGGTTTGTCCCTCTGCTGATACTGTATTGCCCAACGTGATAGCCACATGAGCTGGCTGCCCAAACAAAGGCCAATGCACATGTTCACCATCCATGGGCAAGGTGCATTGTGGGTAGCCGGTTTTCGGTTGATTATTTCTATTTTGGTGTGTTTTCATGTGTTTTGTTGGGGGTTTACTGCTAGGGTTGAGTTTTGTTGGATGTTGTAGTTAGTTGCTGGGTGTTATTTTGGGTTGGTGTTAATTTTGCACCGTGAGAAAGGGTTCCATTCCGAGTAATGGGACCGTAGTGATGTTCAGCTGTTTCATAAAGTAGTCAGTGTTTCCCAGGTGTGGCACTGCACTACGGCTGAAATTCCAGCACCACACCTACAAATTATTCCGAACTTATTAAACAGAAGGGGTTTAGGCTGGATTCAGTTTTGTTACTAGTGATGGGTGTTGGGTATTTTTATAAATGTACCTTTTTGAGACCTAAAAGATGCCCATTACACATCATGAATCTCTGTGTTTGCTGTTCATAAAAAGGTTGAGCAAGGATGTTAATTGAGAGAACTCTGTACCTCTGTAACTTGAGAAGGTCCGCCTTCTCCCCCATCCATTTGGTGAATAAAGCCCCTGAAGAACTGGGAGCACACGGGAGGGACGTGGGGAAGCCTCGGAGGAGGTTTCTCTGCGTTAACTCTCCATGTTCTGGAGACTCAGGGTAAAATGTCTTCCTTGTTGTCATGTGTGTTATTACATGTTCCAGGGTTATGGAGATTAAATATTACCTAACATTCTAGTCTCCTGATGGAGACCACGGGTATGCAGAGCTGGTGAGGTAAAGGCTGAGGCTGGAGCAGAGTGGGGGCTGGTTGAGCCACATACATGGACATTACAAATAATCAATTTACTCTCTCTCTCTCTCTATCAAAGGGTGTGTCGTCCTTTAAGGTAATATGGGATAAATTTAAATTACCTAACAATGGGAACTGCGGCTCTTTTTAGAGAGCCGGTTCTTTTGGCTCAGCTCACCAAAAAGAGCCTGCTCTTTCGGCTACCAAGTGGCCCCTCAGATTTTCTGTTGCATAAAGTATATTTATCACAAAAAACATGCAAAACTATATGTAAAGTGATTTACTAATGTAAAAAATGCAATATACCAAATATTTATCATTTATATGGATTTATTAACTGAACACTTTAAGAAATCTCAACTTTCCGACTGCTGTCGCTCATTTTCTCACCGTCTTCGTCGCACTCTCCTCTCTCTCGCTCGCCTTATTCCTCATCATTCCCTCTCGTCTCCCTCCACCCACATGTGCTCTGTTGTGTGTCTGAGTCTGATCCTCCCTCTTCCCCGCCCCTACTGATCTGTGTGTGGACAGTCTGGACACGCAGTTGCACATGTTGACCAATCGCCTGTGGCTTTCACCAAGACAAGAGGGGAAGGGGAGACGGCTCCCAATTACGAGTCGGCTCACGTCGTTCACTTCATAGAGCCGGTTCGTTCGCGACCGACAATCACTATTTGTTACAAATGCAGTTTACTTAAATGAGGATTTTACTTTGCGCTTTAAAACATAAAAACAAGCACATACAGTAAGTCATTCAATCATACAAAACATGTTCATTTCTATGAATTGAGCAGTATATGACCATCAGTTTCTATGGAGCTAAATAAAATCTTTGCAAGGTAAAAAGAAATAAATTAGGCAAGTTGAGCTGATTTGATTTGCTGCTAATTTGTCTGGTTTAGATTTAAAAACATACTAGCTCATCAGAAAAGTGACTGTTCATTTCTATAATGGGGGGGGGATGAATATGTATAAATTTGCTGAATGTGTGAAATGATCTAATAAAACATCTGATTTTCTAACATCTGTTGCTCACATGGTGAAAATCAGGTGGCCACTGAAGGTGGTGTGATGGTTGCCACTGTCATGAATCCTTGTATTTTCCCTCTGACGCAGAAACACAACATCTCCAACCTCCAACAGCAGTGTGACACTGTTGGCCGTACTAGCAAAATGGGAAGGCTGATGCTCGTATGCAATGAAGGTCTTTTCTCCATTCTTAAACAACACGGCTGCTGTAGGATGTGAAGCATCTCCATATCCTTTTATGTGGAACACAAAGTGATAGACTCCTCTCACAGGTGCGATGAAAAAACCTGTAAAATTGTTTTATGAAAACATGCATGTTAGGTTATGTGGCTAGTCTAAATATTCACTAAGTGTGAGTGAGGGTGGGTGTGACTAGTTACGTGTCCATGATGGACTGGAGAAAAAACTGTTCCCCTCAATTCTTGCTGGAGCAACAGAATATGTATGAATGTATTATTAATACTATTTAGTGAAACTGAGTACCTGTATTTGGGTTGTAGGCATTTCCAATATTAGTAACAACATGTCTGAAGACCAGAGGTGTTTGTGCATTAAAAGGTCCAATTTCTCCTGAGCCTGAGTCCATCAGAGAAGCTGAGAAAGCCACTTGTTTCACTGAGAGACAAAAACTTTATTAGTTTCTCAAAATTATGCATATAGAGGTTTAGTCTCACTAAAATAGTATTAATGAAACTCTTGAATGAGCTAAACCATTGTCCAGTTCTAAAACCTTTTTAGAATCCAGTAATTCACACACACACACAAAAACCAACCAAGATGGCGCCGAGCAAGGACGCCCTGGCGCTAACGTGCGTCGTGTTTTGTTTGTTTTTGTCCATAAATTGTGTGTCAGCGTGCTCTTACAACCCTGAAGAGCTTTTAAATGTCAGAACATCAACGCCGACGGACCTACTTCCAGTTTTTTTAGTGGGTGTGGCGGATTTGGTCCACTTTTTAATTAAGAAAGTGAGACGCCATAGGAGAGGGAAACGTGCGGGAGTGCTCTTGCGTCTACGAAGACGCGGCTCACGTACGCCCTTACCTGGGATCTTCCTCTCCAATGTCCGCTCACTTAGTAACAAGACGGCTGAACTGGCGTTGCTGATGAGACGAAACAGAGACTTTTCTTCCTCTTCTGTCTTATGCTTCACGGAGACGTGGCTCAACGAGCAGATCCCGGATTGCGCGCTCCATTTGGAGGGATTCCAGCTCCTCCGCGCAGACAGACAGCGGGTCTTATCCGGAGGAAAGACAAAAGGTAGAGGTGTCTGCTTCTACATCAACACTGCCTGGTGTTCGGATATGACTGTGATCTCCCAGTACTGCTCTCCTGCCCTGGAATTCCTCTTCATAAACTGTAAGCCATTCTACTCCCCACGTGAGTTCGCTTCATTCATTCTGGCCGCTGTTTACATCCCACCTAGCGCGGACGTGCACGAGGCTCAACGTACGCTCGCGGAGCAGATCTTAAGTATGGAACAGACCTTTCCGGTCTCTCTAGTTATTATCCTCTGTGACTTTAACAAGGGAAATCTGAGCCAGGAATTGCCTAAGTACAGACAGTTTGTTACAGGGGCGGATTTAGGACTGAAGAAGATCCGGGGCTTAACACACACGCGCGCGCACACACACGCGCGCGCACGCGCACACACACGCATGCGCGCACACACGTGACACGCACTAGTCAACATCATATATATATATATATCTTGTACCACATAATGTTTAATCTGAAGCTACATATTCAGCATATTCAGGGCAGAGTATTGTTCCTGTTAGTGTTTAGTGTGAGATGATAGTAAATATTCCCTTTCTTTCTCCAACAACGTTACCTGATAGTAAGCTAACTTTAGGCAAACCAGCAGCACAACAAATATTTTCAAATAAGACTCACAAACCTGAGTCAACACCAGTCTCATCAGAGCTGGGGTTCTGTCGTTGTACTTTTGGTCTAAAAAAACGTCCTTATATCCATCTTCACTCATGCGTTTCAGACAGACTGCAGAAGCCAGCTGCTGAAGGGCTTCTCTTCAGTCTCAGGTAAACTGTATACTGACTAAGTAGCCTAGTGGTAGAGTGTCTGCCCTGAGATCGGGAGATCAGGGGTTCGACTCCTGGTCGGGTCATACCAAAGATTTTGAGAAAAATGGGACCCAATGCCTCCCTGCTTGACACTCAGCATTGGATTGGGGTTGGATTGGGGGGTTAAACCACCAAATAGTTCCCGAGCGCGGCGTGTCTGCAACTCAGGGGATGGGTCAAAATCGGAGAATAAATTTCACCACACACCTGTGTGTGTGACGACTAAATGGGACTTTACAAACTACTGCCAGCTGCGCCCTCTCTGTGTGACTTTGGTACTGCATGTTACTTCCGCGATTTAGATCCGGGGCTTATCATGAAAGATCCGGGGCTTCAGCCCAAGTAGCCGGGCCTAACGCCGCCCCTGGTTTGTTAAATGCCCGACAAGAGAGCAGTACACGTTGGACCACTGCTACACCACAGTCAGTGGAGCTTATCGAGCTGTGCAGCGAGCTGCTCTCGGCTTCTCAGACCATGCCATGATTCACCTCATCCCCTCATATAGGCAGATGCTGAAGCTCTCCAAACCTGCAGTGAGGACTTCTAAGAAGTGGACCTGCAAGGCTGTGGAGGAGCTTTGCATGTGTCTGGACACAACAGCCTGGAATGTGTTTGGATCTGCCACAGACAATTTGGATGAATATACAGACACTGTGACGTCATACATAAAATTCTGTGAGGACAGCATTGTTCCAACAAAAACCAGGGTCACTTTTAACATCGATAAGCCCTGGTTCACACACAAACTGAGACAGCTGAGGAGGGAGAAAGAAGCAGCCCACAGAGCCAAGGACAGAGAAAGCTACAAGGGCGCTAAGTACCAGTTCTCAAAAGAGTTGAAGAAGGCAACTCTCGGTACAATAAGCGTCTAAAGGAGCAGTTCTCTTGACAATGACACCACCTCTGTCTGGAGAGGGCTCAGGCGAATCTCAAACTACAAGCCTAGAGCCCAACATGCTGCTGACGACCTACAACTGGCTGAACAACTTAAGGCCTTTCATGCCAGGCTTGAAGTCCAACCCCCCCCCCCCCCCCCCCCCCCCCCCCCCCCCGGAGTCCTGCCATGTTCCAGCCTGCTTTAAGCTGTCCACCATTGTCCCTGTCCCTAAGAAACCCCGTATCACTGGACTGAATGATTACAGGCCTGTGGCACTGACGTCTGTAATCATGAAGTCTTTTGAGTGCCTGGTCCTCCCTCATCTCAAGTCCTTCACCTCCCCCCTCCTGGACCCTCTGCAGTTCGCATACAGAGCCAACAGGTCTGTAGACAACGCCATCAACCTGGCCCTCCACTTCATCCTGCAGCACCTGGACTCCCTGGGA
This sequence comes from Nothobranchius furzeri, assembly GCF_043380555.1. NCBI lineage: Eukaryota > Metazoa > Chordata > Actinopteri > Cyprinodontiformes > Nothobranchiidae > Nothobranchius > Nothobranchius furzeri. The sequence goes on from NC_091755.1 coordinate 31,867,664, forward strand.
ACCTACGCTAGGATCCTGTTTGTGGACTTCAGCTCTGCGTTCAACACCATCCTCCCTGCTCTGCTCCAGGACAAGCTCTCCATGCTCAACGTACCCAGTTCCACCGGCAGGTGGATCACTGACTTCCTGACGGACCGAAGGCAGTGCGTGCGGCTGGAGAAGTATGTTTCCACCACTCAGACAATTAGCACAGGATCTCCACAGGGCTGTGTACTTTCTCCTCTGCTCTTCTCCCTGTACACAAACCGCTGCACCTCGAGCCATGACTCCGTTAAACTGATCAAGTTTGTGGACGACACCACCCTCATCGGGCTCATCTCTGACGGTGATGAGTCCGCCTACAGGAGGGAGGTGGATCGGCTGGTGTACTGGTGCAGCAGCAACAACCTGGAGCTCAATACTCAGAGGACAGTGGAGATGATTGTGGACTTCAGGAAAGTCACAGCCCCATCTCTTCCCCTCGTCCTGACGGACCCCCCCCCCCCCCCCCCCCCCCCGTCACCACTGTGGACTCCTTCCGCTTCCTCGGAACCACCACCACACATGACCTTAGGTGGGAGCCATCCATCAGCTCCCTGATCAAAAAGGCCCAGCAGAGGATGTACTTTCTGCGGCAGTTGAAAAAGGTCAAGCTGCCCGCCCAGATGATGGTGCAGTTTTACACGGCCATCACTGAGTCCATCCTCACCTCCTCCATCGCTGTGTGGTATGCTGGAGCCACAGTAAGGGACAAACATAGACTGCAGCGCATTGTGCGCTCTGCTGAGAAGGTGATTGGCTGCAGCCTTCCATCTCTCCAGGACCTGTACGTCTCCAGGACTCGGGGGAGTGCAGGTCGGATAGCAGATGACCCTTCTCACCCGGGACACAGACTTTTTGAGCCGCTTCCCTCAGGCAGGAGGTTACGGTCCGCCCGGACCAGAACCTCCCGCCATAAGAACAGCTTCTTTCCATCTGCCATTAGACTTGTGAATAGCTTATAAACACACAACAATGCTGGTCTTCTGTACTCGACACAGCGTCACGTTATCGGCCATGTGACTATTACCTGTCATTTTATAGCTGAAAGTTTTATTCTATTTTATTCTATTTATAATCGCATTATGTGTTCATGTTATATGTAGCACATTAGTACCAAAGCAAGTTCCTAGTTTGTGAATTGTTTGTTCACTGACAATGGCAATAAACCTTTTCTGATTCTGAAAAAAAAGAAAAAATAGTATTAATGAAATTCTTGAATGAGCTAAACCATTGTCCAGTTCTAAAACCTTTTTAGAATCCAGTAATTCACACACACACACACACACACACACACACACACACACACACACACACACACACACACACTCAGAGAGTACGTATCTACAGTAGATTAATCCTCTCAGGCTCAAAATAGGTTTTGATAAAAGGACGAACAACTTCTGAGTTTAAAACTGCTCATGAAATACGTTTGTGGAGTAACCAGGTAGGTAGGTTTTAACAATGCAAATCTGCAACATCTGCCTCCAGAGGGTTAACAAACCTTCTCCTTCTCTCCTCAGAGCCTCCACTTGGTTTTCAGTGATGTTTGCGGAGGCTTTAATGGTGATCAGTTCTCCTTCATGAGCTGAAATTACAGAAAGCAAAAACAATAAGATGGCAAATAAATAAATAAAAACCAGACAGCTTTCACGGTACATTATACATGAACAATTTGACTAGGGTCTTTTAAAGATGAACATTGTTTGTTTTGTTTTTTTCCTGATTAATATAGATATGTAATGTTTAAAAAAAGCCATTAGTTTACTTAACAATAAATGATGAACAGTAAATACCTTGGTCCTGTTGCTTCAACTTGTCCAGCTCTCTCTTTTGTAACTCCAGTTCTTTTTTATTTGCTGGAAAATTAATAAAACAATTAACTGGGTTTCAAACAATAACCAAAAGTAGCACTTACAAGTAAAAAGGCCCTTCTGATTTCTGATTTGTAACTTTTACATCTACTGTTTTTTTCATCGTTTCCAATACCTTGGTCCTGTTGCTTCAACTTGTCCAGCTCTCTCTTTTGTAACTCCAGTTCTTTTTTATTTGCTGGAAAATTAATAAAACAATTAACTGGGTTTCAAACAATAACCAAAAGTAGCACTTACAAGTAAAAAGGCCCTTCTGATTTCTGATTTGTAACTTTTACATCTACTGTTTTTTTCATCGTTTCCAATACCTTGGTCCTGTTGCTTCAACTTGTCCAGCTCTCTCTTTTGTAACTCCAGTTCTTTTTTATTTGCTAGAAAATTAAGAAAACAATTAACTGTTTTTTAAACAGTAACCAAAAGTAGCACTTACAAGTAAAAAGGCCCTTCTGATTTCTGATTTGTAACTTTTACATCTACTGTTTTATTCATCATTTCCAATACCTTGGTCCTCTTGTTTCAGCAGCTCCAGTTCTCGTGTTTTAGCTGTTAATACTTAGGAAACAAAGAGCATGCAAGCATCAGTATTATTTCTATTAAGTTACTCTAGCTGTACTTAGTCAACATACCTTCATTTTCTTTCTGTAAGTACTTCACCTCCACCTTCAGTCCAGCCAGCGAGGCGCTCATCTCTCTCAGCACAGCATTGATGTCCTGTGTACATGTTTGTTGGTGCTCTGAGGGATTTCCTGCTTCTACATGTGAACCTACTGGCTTCAAATATGAATTTGTTTCATTGTCAGGCTGCTGAAGCTGAGCCTCAGTAAGAGAGCAGATTAACAAGAAAAGTGCAAAAAGAATAGGCATCTTTGTTTCCAGTGTCGTCTTTTGCAGGTCAGACTTGTGCTTTCTGTAACAACCCAGGCCTTAAATACAGCTTTTATTATCAGTCGTTAAATATTAACTGATTTCAGTCTCAGGAACATTCCCAGGTGGTATAATATGGTACTTTGAACTCGTTTTGTTATAATAAAAAAGTCACACAGCAACTAATTCAGCTGTGGCTTTTGTAAAAACAGAGTTTGCTTCTGAATCTAAAAATCTGGTCCTCCTCTCAGAGGCTACATTTGTATGTGGGCTACATTGATAATTGGAAAACTTTTTGGGGAAAACCTGGTCTGATATGCGAAGAGACGGCATCCATCCGTCTTTGGATGGAGCAGCTCTTCTTTCTAGAAACATGACCAGTTGTATTAGTCCTCCATGACAACCCAGGGTCCAGACCAGGAAGCAGAGTCCTAGTTTAACACACCCCTCTGCAGCTTCTGTACTGTTACCCACCCACTACCCCATAGAGACAGTGTCCTGCCCATGGCCGAAATCACACAGATTAAATATCAGGATTAATAAAGCAAATCATGGAAATCTCATAAATATTAGAACAAACTCAACTGAGCAGAAAATTAGAAAAATTAAATGTGGGTTATTGAACATTAGGTCTATTTTTTCTAAGACTTTGTTAGTTAATGACATGATTTGTGATAATCAGATATCTTCGCTCTCTCTCACAGAATCCTGGCTGCAGCACGAGGACTCTGTCAGTTCTTGGCATCCCTACACTGGCTTCCAGTCTCTTTAAGAATTTTGTTTAAAGTTCTGGTGTTTGTTTTTAAATGTTTAAATGTTCTGTATTTTATTTTGCTGGTTGAATGGGGGAAATGCTGTGTCATTTAACTGCTTGGTCAAACATGTTAGTGGGGCTGCTAGCTGGATACGAAACTTGAGCAGATACCCGTCTTCTGTCTCCTGCCCAAGAACAGTTGATAGAGAAGGCAGCTGGCTGTTCCCATTTTCTGGTGGCAGCCGACGCATGTCCAGGGTTGAAATTGGTTGAAATATTACGTGTTGAGCCAGACCGCTGCGACATGGAAGCTTCATTTGGAATCATAGTATGTCCAAGGAAGATCTTGTCTTTCTCTCCTATAACTGACTAGAAGGGCTCTACTATGATTGGCTGTTTCATTTAACAGCAACACGTTTTCTTTTTTTTTCTTTTTTTTTACTGTGTCCTGTCTGGCTGTGAAGCAAGCAGAATTGATGTCTGAATGCTGGTGACAAGCCTTACAGATTTACTCTCAGGTGGAGCATCAAAGCGTCTGCTTTTAATGTCACGCCTGACACTTAAAACTTTATTGTTATTGTTGTTGAATGCTTTGTAATTCCGACCAGACATGGAGACAGAGGTGAAAGAGAAAGGTAAAGAAAAGGTGGGGAGAGAGAGGGGGGGGGGGGGGGGGGGTTCCACAAAAATAAACAATGAACAAGAGTCTGCTTCTAGACCTGCAGAAAAAGATCAAAAAAAAGCAAAAGGACAACAAAAAAGGGACACAACAACAATACAACAAGATCAAACTATCACTGCGTGAACTTGATGAAAAAATATATAATCAACATTGCTTAACAGAAGAATCACGATAATAAATCACAGTGCATTAAGTGCCCACCATAGTCTTAAGAACTGTGCTTAACGTGCCCAAGCTCATACTTTTGAGAGCACCATGTGAGCACCTGTGTGTGTACACGTGCTTGTTTATTTAAGGTTTCTCTATAGGGGCGTCCAACAGAGAGTGTGAGGTACCACAGATCCGCCCCCCCCAAAGATGCGTAGGAGATGGGGGGAGCTCCAAGTCCCAGAGATCCAGGCGCTGCCCCAGAACACAGGAACCCCAAGAAGACTGCAACCAGAAAGGCCCCCGCCCCCCTCGAGAGGCAGAGAAGATCGCCCTGGGGGGCCACAACCAGCAGCCGGCAGAGTCCCGGGAGACATCAGCGGCAAGCCCACAGGCCCGCCCGCAGCCTCCCACCCCCTAGCTGGCCGAGCCCGGGACCCAGCGACCCGGGACCCAGGGGCTACCACCCCCGCTGGGGACCCAGCAGAGCCCAGGGACCCAGACCCCACCAGGCAGCCACCGGGATCTATCAGGCAGATGCCAAACTCTTAAACCCCCAGACCCGGTTAACACGAACACTCAGACAGACCAAGGCACAACCCCTCACACCAGGTGTGGCAGGGGGAGGGGGGACGAAGATCTATATCATCAAGAGAAGTTCCAGGAGAGGGGAGGAGACAAAAGGCCCCACCTGACATATACAGTCATACACAAACACAGTCACACACTCCCTCCCTCATGCTCACACATGCACATACAACCCAAGACTTACAAAAATGCACGCCGGACATCCACTCATGCTCACCATACACACCCTATTCACTCTGGTCCCGGTACTGCTGCACATTGGGTACAACCATCATCGGTAACCAGAATTTGACCCTTTCTGCTGGGGTGCTGATGAGCAGGCTCCCCCGCCCAACGCTGAGCACAGCAACCTACCACCCCAGACCCCAACCAGACGGCCAGATCTCCCTCCTAGCCTCCAGCCCCAGGAAGCCAAGCAACAACAGAGGTGGCTAAGACCCCTAGTCTCCCTCCGCCTGCTCCAATATAGTGTTGTGTGATCATGAGGTGTATTCCATGGCTGTGGTGAGTGGGCAGTGTGGGCATCATCCGGTCTATGCCAGATGATGCCACCGCACCACCCCACTTACACCCTCAGCCATCAGTGTCTAAGTGCGGTTTAAAATTGGAAGTGGGCACCGGCACCCGGGAGGAGGCTGAGATATCCCCCTGCCAAATGTCGTTGAATGTGCTCACTCCCAAGGCCCTAAGTGTGTGTTTGTGTGGAATGTCGTCAGTGGAAGTGTATAAGGTGCAAATAAAATTGGGGGGCAGGTTGCCACAGGAATGCGGAAATGGGGTCCATACCCGCACTCCCTGACTTGCCCACCCCCCAAGGTCCTATGTGTATGTTTGTGTGATGATGTGAGGGAGCAGGAGGAGAGAAATATGCGGGGATGGGGAGGAATGGCTGGTTGGGCTAGCTCTGGGGAAAGGCATCAGCCTCACGTTTATAAATGTTTGGCCATTTTGACTTTCTGAACTTTAGTTGTGTCCCCTGTGTGTTTGGATGTTGATCAGGGAGTTATTTGGACACAGCGGGCAAGCTGTGGTTATTGACTGCACTAACAAATCATCCAAAACAGTTTCTGCTTCTTTTTTATCAGTAAGCAAAATGATATTTCTGTATTTTATTTCGCTGGTTGAATGGGGGAAATGCTGTGTCATTTAAATGCTTGGTCAAATAAGTTATTGGGGCTGCTGGCTGGATACAAAACTTGAGCAGATACCCGTCTTCTGTCTCCTGCCCAAGAAGAGTTGCTAGAGCAGACAGCTGGCTGTTCCCATTTTCCGGTGGCAGCCGACGCATGTCCAGGGTTGAAACTGGTTGAAATATTACGTGTTGAGCCAGACCGCTGCGACATAGAAGCTTCATTTAGAATCGTAGTATGTCCAAGGAAGATCTTGTCTTTCTCTCCTATAACTGACTAGAAGGGCTCTACTATGATTGGCTGTTTCATTTAACAGCAACACGTTTTCTTATGCTAAGTGCAGACTGTTCTTCTGCCATCACCCCCAACAGAAAGCTGTTTTGGGGAGTTTTATAAAGAAAATGTGATCTTGATAATTAAAGAAAAAAAATTCCGTTTTAGATATCAGCCCGATAGCTACAATTAGTTGACTTACATTTCTGATTTGATTATTTTCATGACCATGTCTTTGTCAACTAAGGGCAGTTTGTACGGCCTGCCATAAACGATCTCAAAAGGAGTCAGACCTGAACCTGTAGGCGTAATCCTCATATAGAGTTTTACCAAGTCTAAGCATTCTGGCCATGGTCTTTTTGTCTCTTCCATGCATTTCCTGAGTCTACTCTTTATGGTCCCATTATTTCTCTCAACGAGACCAGCGCTCGCAGGATGATATGCACAGTGGTTCTTTAGTTTAATGCCCAAATGGGCAGCCATGTTCTGGATCACATCGTTTACAAAATGTGGGCCATTATCCGAGTAGATCAGTTCCGGGATGCCATGATTAGCGATGATGGTTTTGCATAGAGCTTTTGCCACTGTTAGTGCATCATTTTTAGCAGATGGAATCATTTCAACCCATTTAGAAAAAGCATCAATGATTACCAAACAGTATTTGTAGGATGCACTTTGTGTCAGTTCAATGAAATCCATGTGCAAAACCTGAAAGGGTTGTGACGGCTGGGGAAACTGTTCGAAGAAATTTTATTACTAACAATTTTAAACTTAAAGATTTGAAACGACTATTATAAAATGACAATTCATGGATAACAACTTAATGACAATTTTTAACAGCTTTGATATTAAACTTGTTTTAAAAGCAAACCTGTGGCTGGATGGAAGCTAAATGAAAATACGAGTTTGAATGCGTGGATGGAATTATTAGAAGGTTTCTTTCAGAGAGTTGGATGCGTTCTAGATGGAAAAGATGGTTTGCGGCTAACTGAGTTATTTAGAGAGAACATCATCAAATGTCATCTGTCGATTAGTGTCTACCTCACTCATTTTACGGAGTCCCCCATTCGGATCCGAGATGTCAGGTGGAGATGATTTCCTCCGGGCACGAGGATGGTAGAAGGACCTCTATGCGACCAAATCTGTCCTGGGTTGTCTCCGTGGGTCACATGACTGATGAACTATTGGCATCTCAAAGTCCGTAACTCTGAAGGAGTTTTTCGTCTTAACTTAAATCAGAAATCAATGACTCTGTGTAGAGTCTTCGTTAGCTGGTTACAGTTGCGTTAATTCTTAGCTATTCTGGTTGGCGTGACTGGAACAGCAGGTGGAGGTTTAGGGACGGCCGTTCCCTTCCTCCGTGGTGTTGGTTCAAGAACTGACTTGAAACTGGTGATGGTTACAGTTTTACCAAGCTCTCAGGACACTCCCACTCTCTCCCCAAGAAAGCATTGATCATGCGTCAAAAACATGTGTTGCAGTTATTGTTTATCTGGACTCTGTGTTAGCTGGATAAGGTGAACTGACCTTCTTTGCTGAACACATCTTCTACTATCATCAACCATAATCATAGTTATTATTATTATTATACCCAAAGCATAAATTCCTTTCATGTAATTAAAATACCATTATACTGAACCAAGTGATCATTTTTGATGATTATATTAAACAGCAATAAAATCAATGAGTTTTATTAATTATTATTATTTAATTATTATCATCATGACTTGAAGTGTCCTCCTCCTGGGATGGAACAGCAGCAGATATGGATCATATCTTGAGCAGACATTGCAGCTCCTTGGGTTCATCTGTGGATTTAAAAGTACTGTGTGACCCAGCTTGACCCAGCTGGGTAGATGTGCCCTTTGCCACAAATTAGAGGACCTTCGGTGACGCTACATGTAGGTCTACAATAAAGATTGATGCGCCCGAAAGGAATAGGAAATGCGTTACAAGACAATTCGGTCATGTAAAAGTGTGAATATATATATATATGTATATATATATATATATATATATATATATATATATATATATATATATATATATATATATATATATTGTTATTCCTATCTTCTTCCTGTGAGACTAGACACTTAGGAACGCTGGGAGACATTTCAGCTGTTAGACCAAGGTGTTAAAAAGACAAACGCACAGAGAGGAGATAGGTTTTGGTTTTGCGTCTACAAACAGACACTAGGGGTGCTAAAAGCAAGCCCAACTGGATAACATCCCTTTAAAACAAGCACATACAGTAGGTTCTGCAAATTGAGCTGCAGAAGATCAGTGTCAACAAAAAATAAAAAATAAAAACTTTACAAAGTAAAACAAAAGATATGGCAAGTTCAGCTAATTTGATTTACTGCTAATTTGTCTGGTTTGGATTAAATAAACTAGTTCATCAGAAATGTGGCTGTCAACTTCTGTGGTAAGGGGAGTAAATGATGAATATGTAGAAATTGACTGATTGTCTGATCTATGAATCTTTGTTCTAAAAAGCTGTTGCTCACACGGTGAAAATCAGGTGACCACTGAAGGTGTTGTGATGATTATAACTGTCATGAATGATTGTGTCTGCGCTCTGACGCAGAAACACAACATCTCCAACCTCCAGCAGCAGTGTGACACCATTGGCAGCATTAACATGGTGGGAAGACTGATGCCCAGATGCAATAAAGATATGTTCTCCATTGTTAAACAGCACAGCTCCTGAACCATGTGAAGCATGTCCTGGTCCTTGAATGTGGAACTCAAAGTGATAGACTCCTCTCACAGGTGTGATGAAGAAACCTGTAGATTTTTTAATTGAAAACATTCTCTTGTTTATTCTAACTCAAAAATGCATTTACAGAATATGAATAAATGTATTACTAATAGAATTTAGTGAAATTGAGTACCTGTATTTGGATTGTAGGCATTTCCAATATTAGTAACAACATGTCTGAAGACCAGAGGTGTTTGTGCATTAAAAGGTCCAAACTTAACTGAGCCTGATTCCACCAGAGATGCTGAGAAAGCCACTTGTTTCACTGAGAGATAGAAACTGTGTTATTAAATTTTTCTAAAATGTTTGCATGGTGATCACTTCTCTTTAATGAGCTAAAATTACACATATAAACAAAACAAGGAGGCAAAAAAATGACTTTAAAATGACTAGTTTTATTGTTTTGGTTTAAAAGAATGAAAACTTGCACACAGACTGAATAAATGATCATTCTGTCCAACTTTTTTCAGACAAAACCTTCAGCATTTGTACAAAACTGGATACTTGTTGTCCTGAGTATCTCATATGTGTCGTGTTTTAATTAGGTCTTTAGTTATTTCAAAATATAATTTTGTATATTATTACCAAAAAATGATAAAGTAAATACCTTGGTCCTGTTGCTTCAGCTTGTCCAGCTCACTCTTTTGCAGCTCCAGTTCTTTTGTCTTTCCTGAACATGTAGAAAATAATTACCTGATTTTAAATGAAGTAAGTTAACAAAATAATATTTTTCTCTTAATAAAGTCTTCGATTTTTTCATTTGTTACTCTTATATGTATTTTTTTTATATATTGTTAACATTACCTTGGTCCTGTTGTTTCAGCAGCTCCAGTTCTCGTGTTTTAGCTGTTAGAGTTTAGGAAACAAAAAAAGATTGAATATCTGTCACGCCGTGCGCAGAGTGAAGCGGAACAAAGGCGAGGATCCAGACCGGGGAGGAAGCAGGCAGACAGGTAGGATGAATTCCACAGGTTTATTAAGTAAAGACGCACGCTGACACTGGAACAATGACACCACAAGGAACACAGAACAGCAGGGGTTTAAATACATGAGGAACAGGAGCTATGGTGATTGGGAAACAAGAGGCAGGTGGGAGCAATTAACGGAGACACAGACTACAACCTAGGAGAAGACAGGACAGGGTGTAACAGTACCCCCCCCTCAAAGGGCGGATCCCAGACGCCCACAGGAACCAGGAGCAGGGCGGGGGGAGGGGGACCCGGAGGGAGGGCCCAGAGGACGATGGAGAGGCGGCAGGGAACGGCAGAGTCCGGGGGCCGGCGCCTGAGGCAGAAGAGGAGGCGACGGGCCCTTGGAGGCCGGCGCCTGCGGCAGATGAGGAGGCGACGGGCCCTTAGAGGCCGGTGCCTGCGGCAGATGAGGCGACGAACCTCTGGAGGCCGGTGCCTGCGGCAGAGGAGGCGACGGGCCCTTGGAGGCCGGCGCCTGCGGCAGAGGAGGCGACGGGCCCTTGGAGGCCGGCGCCTGCGGCAGAGGAGGAGCTCTGCAGGCCGGGCCGGCGACAAAGTCACTGCAGGCCGGGCCGGCGTTGCCCTCAAAACCACCATCGGAACTGGAGACAGTGGAGACGCCGGGCTGGACGGAGCGTCAGCCTCTTGAGTGCAAAGAGTATCCCCAGACGAGGCGGCGACGTCATCGGACGAGCCGACTTCAGAGGACGAGGCAGCGGCGACGTCATCGGACGAGCCGACTTCGGGGACGTCATCAGAGGCGGCGACGACATCAGATGAGCCGACTTCGGGGACATCAGAGGCGGCGACGACGTCAGACGAGCCGACTTCGGAGACGTCATCAGAGGCGGCGACGACGTCAGACGAGCCAGCTTCGGGAACGTCATCAGAGGAGGCGGCGACCTCATCGGACGGGACGTCATCAGAGTTGACGGCGACGTCATCAGAGGTGACGGCGACGTCATCAGAGGAGGAGGCGACGTCATCAGACGGGACGTCATCAGAGGAGGAGGCAACGTCATCAGACGGGACGTCATCAGAGGGGGAGGCGACGTCATCAGAGGAGGAGGCGACGTCATCAGACGGGACATCATCAGAGGCGGCGACGACGTCAGACGAGCCGACTTCGGGGACGTCATCAGAGGAGGCGGCGACGGCGTCATCGGACGGGACGTCATCAGAGGTGACGGCGACGTCATCAGAGGAGGCGGCGACGTCATCAGAGGTGACGGCGACGTCATCAGACGGGACGTCATCAGAGGTGACGGCGACGTCATCAGATGGGACGTCATCAGAGGTGACGGCGACGTCATCAGACGGGACGTCATCAAAGGAGGCGGCGACGTCAGACGAGCCGACTTCGGGGACGTCATCAGAGGCGGCGGCGACGTCATCAGACGGGACGTCATCAGAGGCGGCGGCGACGTCAGACGAGCCGACTTCGGGGACGTCATCAGAGGCGGCGGCGACGTCAGACGAGCCGGCTTCGGGAACGTCATCAGAGGAGGCGGCGACGTCATCAGAGGAGGCGGCGACATCATCAGAGGAGGCGGCGACGTCATCAGAGGAGGCGGCGACGTCATCAGAGAAGGCGGCGACGTCATCAGACGGGACGTCATCAGAGGAGGCGGCGACGTCATCAGACGGGACGTCATCAGGGGCGACGACTTCGGACACGTCGTCATCAGGGGCGACGACCTCGGACACGTCGTCATCAGGGGCGACGACTTCGGACACATCGTCATCAGGGGCGACGACTTCGGACACGTCGTCATCAGGGGCGACGTCTTCGGACACGTCGTCATCAGGGGCGACGACTTCGGACACGTCGTCATCAGGGGCGACGACTTCGGACACGTCGTCATCAGGGGCGACGACTTCGGACACGTCGTCATCAGGGACGTCGACTTCGGACACGTCGTCATCAGGGGCGACGACTTCGGACACGTCGTCATCAGGGGCGACGACTTCGGACACGTCGTCATCAGGGGCGACGACTTCGGACACGTCGTCATCAGGGGCGACGACTTTGGACATGTCGTCATCAGGGGCGTCGACTTCAGAACAGGAACGGGCGTCGACTTCAGAACAGGAACGGGCGTCGACTTCAGAACAGGAACGGGCGTCGACTTCAGAACAGGAACGGGCGTCGACTTCCATCGACTTCAGGTCTGGGGGCGTCGGCTTCGGGTCCGGGGGCGTCGACTTCTGGTCCTTCGGTTTTCGGACCGTCGACCTCTGGACCGGAACCGGAACCGTCTGCTTCCGGGTCGGTACCCTCTGCCTCTGGGCCCGCTCCGTTGGCTTCTGGGCCGGTACCATCTGCTTCTGGCCCGGAGGCGACAGCCTCTGGTCCCTCGACTTCTGGACCGCCGAGTTTTGGACCGGATCCGGTACCGTCTGCTTCCGGGTCGGCAGCAGGGCCGCTGCTAAGAAAGCTTGGAGTGATGAGGAGAGGCGGGAGGTCAGTTCGTCCAGTTCTAGCTCCTTGAGGCTGAGCGTCCGACGGAGCTGGGCCAGCTCAGCCCGCTGACCGGCGAGCTCCGCTGGGGAAAACCCGCGCTCGCTCCTCTGGCCCCGGGACGAGGAGGATAGGGCGTCCAGGTGAGACTCCTTGCGGCTGAGGAGCTCGCGGAACCGGCCGAGCTCCGCCCGTTGCTCCATCAGCCGGGCCGCGATTGCTGCTCCTTCCTCTGCAACCGACGGGGGCTCCGGTTCGGCAGGAGACGGGACTGGTGGTCTGGCCGGGGGCGTGTCCGAACTGCCGCGCCGGGCACGGCCAGCGGCGGGCTCGCAACTCCGTCCAGAAGCGCTGGGCTGTGGTGGCTTCCGGCGTCTCTCCCCACGCCGTGGACCGACTCCGGGGGAACAGATCGCCAGCCTCGTGCCCTCATAGCTGGAGCGATCTGGCAGCGGCTCCCGGTCCAAACATGCCTCCGGTTCCGGGAGGACAGGGAGGAACGCTGCAGCCGAAGGTCGGCGATGCTGGCGGCGGCGAGGCGGAGCTGGGGCTGGAGAGGGAGAAGCCGGCTGGTGGGTCGGGGTAAGCCACTGGAGCAGATTCTCCCAAGGCAGAATCTCCCGTCTGGATCCATCACTGGGTTCGGGTGGTGTCATTCTGTCACGCCGTGCGCAGAGTGAAGCGGAACAAAGGCGAGGATCCAGACCGGGGAGGAAGCAGGCAGACAGGTAGGATGAATTCCACAGGTTTATTAAGTAAAGACGCACGCTGACACTGGAACAATGACACCACAAGGAACACAGAACAGCAGGGGTTTAAATACATGAGGAACAGGAGCTATGGTGATTGGGAAACAAGAGGCAGGTGGGAGCAATTAACGGAGACACAGACTACAACCTAGGAGAAGACAGGACAGGGTGTAACAATCTGTAATTATACAATTAAAACACTTTAGTCGGGGTCTCCTAAACCTTTACTTAACTTAGTTAACATACCTTCATTTTCTTTCTGTAAGTACTTCATCTCCACCTTCAGTCCAGCCAGCGAGGCGCATCTCTCTCAGCACAACATTGATGTCCTGTGTACATGTTTGTTGGTGCTCTGAGGGATTTCCTGCTTCTACATGTGAACCTGCTGGCTTCAAATATGAATTTGTTTCATTGTCAGGCTGCTGAAGCTGAGCCTCAGTAAGAGAGCAGATTAACAAGAAAAGTGCAAAAAGAATAGGCATCTTTGTTTCCAGTGTCGGCTTTTGCAGGTCATACTTGTGCTTTCTGTAATAACCCAGGCCTTAAATACAGCTTTTATTATCAGTCGTTAAATATTAACTGATTTTAGTCTCAGGAACATTCCCAGGTGGTTTAATATGGTACTTTGAACTTGTTTTGTTATAATAAAAAAAGTCACAAAGCGACTAATTCAGATTTGACTTTTGTAAAAACTGTTTGTTTCTGAATCTAATCTGGTCCTCCTCTCAGAGGCTACATTTGTATGTAGGGGGCTGTTGTCTGTATGTTTGTTATAATGCTTGTTGGAGCTATTTATACATTATTTGTGTTAGTTTTGTGTTTTTCTTTAAATTTGTGATTATTTTTTTAAAAAAAGAACATTTAACTTTATATAGGTAACATACCTTCATTTGTTTTCTGTAAGTACATCATCTCCGCCTTCAGTCCAGCCCATCGACATATAAATATTGGACAAGGGGTTTCCATAGACTCCAATAACACGTTTTTGAAGATAAATGGGAGATGGCCACCACCGCCATTTTGACCGTGTCACAGGTTCCGTCAAGCCCAGACAATTCCACAAAAGGGAAGAGAGGTGGAGCTGAGGGTGGGCTGTAAAGCTGGGATCAACTGATGACACCTGGTTGAACTAGCTACAAGCTAACCTGAAGCTAACCCAAAGTTAACGCGGAGGTGGGAGCTAAGCTAACGGAGGTAGCAACGTAGCTACAACCGGAGTTAACTGTGCACAACACCAGAGCTTCTGAGTCAGAGATACGCCGGGCTGACTGCTGTGTAAAACCGGGTGGAACACAGAGGTCTCCCAAGACCTCCACAAGCCGGCAGCCGCACAGCAGACAAGCGCCGCTGCGATCTGAGATGCGCAGAGCTGCCGCTGGGGAGAACCGGGTGGAAAGGTTTCCATCCCAGAGCTTCACAAGCCAGCAGCCCGCGCAGCAGACAGAAGCCGCTATCAGACAGAGATGCGCCGAGCTGTGGGGAGGTCAGAACCAGGTGGAAAACATCGGTCTCCCGAGAGCTCCACAAGCCGATAGTCGGAACCCAGCTCCACCAACATTATATATTTCAACCCATTTTCTAAAGTGCAGCATTATGTTAGATGCACTGGGTTTTACCCTATTACATTTAAATTTCATGGTTAAACAGTACATGTTAAAATCCAAGCTCAACTCGGCAGTGACCTAAAATACATAAATATAATTTTACTTACCGAAAAAAATGAAGTGGAGACTCCTTGGACGCTCTATTGGTGCAATTAATGCGACAACAAGTCATTTTGTCCAACAATTGCACAAAAAATATCCAGAAAAGAATACACAAACACAGAGACTCAAAATCCCGGAACAGTTTTCAGGTGAGGCCGAGGCTCTACTGAGGCCTTTCCACGGAGCTAGCTCTGCGGTCACGTGGGTCTGATGCTCATTAATTATACAGAATTTTAGGCTTTTAATACACTTAAACAGAAGAGTGAGAAACAAATTCACCCCCCTCAGAGTTGTCATGAGTGTAAACTAGATCATTTAACCAAAAAACATGTTTTGGTACCAGGCTGTAAACATGTTTATTTCTGCTGTGAAATTGGCATTTTTAACATGGGAGTCAATGAGGATTTGCTCGCTTCTGACACCAGCCCCCAGCGGATGAGGGTGGAACTGCAATTTTTGTCACTTCCTCGTTGGCCTCAATTTTTCACCCGCATTGTGGGGGCTTGGTCCACCCAGCAAGGCGCTCATCTCTCTCAGCACATCACTGATGTCCTGTGTACATGTTTGTTGGTGCTCTGAGGAATTTCCTGCTTCTATGTGGACCTGCTGGCTTCAAATCTGAATATTTCTTAGGGTTAGGTTGTTGTTGAAGCTCAGCCTCAGTAAGAGAGCAGATTAACAACAACAGTGTAAAAATCACTGTTGCATCCATTTTCTCTGTCAGGCTCTGCAGGTCAGCTTTGTGCTTTCTTTGTAAACTCCTGTCTTAAATGCAGCTTTTGTTTGCCGTGCTTAAATATTCTTGCGATACTCCAAGATAAAAGGACTTGGGACTTTGTACTTGTTTGTTTAATAAAGAAATGCTGTTTTTTATACATGATGCATGATTTCTGTCGTTCTCAACATCCAAATAAACAAATTTCATGTAAAAATTAGGCTTTGGTAAATGGCCTGTATTTGTATAGCGCCTTCCTTGGGTTCTACAATCCTCCAAGGTGCTTTACAACGCAATCAGTCATTTACCCATTCACACACACAGTCACACACTGGTGGAAATTAGCTACGATGTAGCCACAGCTACCCTGAGGTGCACTGACAGAGGCGAGGCTGCACAAGTGCCACCAGTCCCTCTGACCACCACCAGCAGGCAATGTGAGTTAAGTGTCTTGCCCAAGGACACAACAGCAGAATTCTCTGTGTCGGAATCGAACCTGCAACCTTCAGATTACTGGACAACCCGCTCTCCCTCCTGACTTATACTGCTGTCCCTATTGCATTGTCCATTTCAGTTCATTAAAAACATTCAAAATGTTTTTGATTTATTAAACAACTGATATTGCTCCTATTTCAATTAAATACATGGCATAAAAATTACAACTTATGAGTCATAAACAAATATGCTAAAACAAAACTTCAAAATTTGAGGAAGTCACCACTTTTAACCAGTATTTGTATGTTTTACTCTTCTCTGCACTCATGAGTGAAGCCAGCTAGTCAGGATAATGCAGATAGCTGCAGCTCAGCCAGTGAGGATGGAGAGGGCCACAGCAAACAGGAATAAAGAAGATAGGACTTGGTTTCTGGATTCACACGCTCTGGTCTGTTGCTGGCTGCAGTCTGGAGCAGACCTTATCTAACTTTGAAACCTGTAAGTATTTTGGCAGTAAGCTCCTGGGTCTAAGACATTTGGCACAAGCCTGGATTTAAGTAAAGTAGATAATAGAAAGAAGTATATCGGGGTCTTGTTCACGAATGGGTGAAAAATGGAGCGTGAGATCAATAGGCGGATTGGTGCTGCGTCTGCAGTGATGCGGGCGTTGCACCAATCTATCATCATCATCATCATCATCATCATGATCTTAATTTATAAAGCACTTTCAAATTGACAGGAGGTGAACTAAAGTGCTGCACATGCACATCACTGACCCATACAATGGCAGACAAAAGAGCAAAGAATGTTAGTAAAAGAACAAGATGAAATAAGTAAAATACAACTGGATAAAATTAGCTAAAATATCTAAAAAATATGGCTAGCTCACGTACTGAGGGAATGCCACTGTATAAAAGTGAGTCTTCATCCAACTCTTAAAAACCAGCAGTAATGATGCTTGTCTGACTGTGAGTGGAAGGTTATTCTATGGCTTGGAGGGATCAAACTGAGAAAGCCCTGCCTCCTCTAGTAAAGCGTTTAACTCTTGGAACAACTAGTAAGTCTTGCTGTGATGACCTAAGCGCACAGGATGGTTTGTATCGGGTTAGTAACTCAGACAGATAACTTGGAGCACAGCCCTGCAGAGATTTAAAAACAAAAACAAATATCTTGAACTGAACTCTGAAAGATACTGGAAGTTAATGTAGATTGGCTAAGACAGGTGGGATGTGTTCTCACTTTCTGGTGTCGGTCAGGAAACTAGCAGCAATGAATCAACTTTTATTTGTTCCATTCTTTGTGTTCTCAGAATTCTTGGGTCCTTGGAACAGATGTTATAACGTCTCTTTTTAAATTCTTCTAAGCACGCCCCCTGCCCTGCAGAGCTCCGTGCAACAAGAAACTGAGCGCTGACCAGAACTAACCAATAGTGTTAGACTGCCGCTTAGATGCTTCAAATTTAAGGAAGTACCTCGGCTGATGCAGTGTTGATGAATTTTTCATGGTCAAGTAAGTCTTTAAAATACAAATATAAGAAAACACAACATGACATGAGAACAATATTTGTAAAATAACAAGTTTTAGCTCTGTTTGTCGTCTACAGCAGCTCATTTTTAAACAAGAAATGTGAAGTCGCCATCTTAAAAAAAACTGAGCGACAGACTTTTTGTGTGATGTGCTTGTCAGCCACTAGATGGTGCCATCGGATAAGAGAAGAGACTTTAAATCTAAGCAAAATAAATAAATAATTCCAAACTAATTAAACAGAAGGGGTTTGGGATGGATTTAATTTTGTTATGAGTGTGCAGTTTACTTAAATGAGAATGCTACTTTGTGCAAACAAGCACAAGGGTATAAAACTTGTTAATTTCTATGAATTGAGCAGCAGATGAGCATCAGTTTCTACGGAACTAAATAAAATCTTTGCAAGGTAAAAGAATTATTAAAATGGCAAGTTGAGCTGATTTAATTTGCTACTAATTTGTCTGGTTTAGATCAAACAGACTAGTTCATCAGAAAAGTGGCATTGGGCTGTCACATTGAGTGTAGGTGGTTGGACCCAAGATGCAGAAATCCCCAGAATGACTCAAGGCAGGAGAGGTTTTGAGAAAATAATTCCTTTATTAAAGGAGGACGTGCCGATATCCAAGGCAAAAAATAAGATTAACTTTCAAAAACTCACTGAAAACTCAAAAACAAACAAAAGCTCAAACATGAGCACAGACTCAGGAAACTCGAGAGAGGAACGAGCAACACAGACACATACGACAACAAACCAACAAACACTGAGGGACAAGACAGACTTTTAAACACAGAGGGGAGCAATCAGGGGAACAGGTGACAGGTGTGAGGAGTGAGGTCTAGAGGGAGGACTGGTGAAATCAATTAACTAAATGGGAAGGGAAAAGCCAAGCAGAGGGGAAGATAACCATAACCTATGAAACACTAAATAACTAAACCTAGAAACTAAGGGCAGAAATAAACAGCTAATAACAAGAGGAGTGAGGAGGACTAATGCCAACAAATGGGAATTACAAGGGAGTGACTAGGAGGAAAACATGAGGGAAGCTTAGAGGGAGCTGGGGAACACAAGATGTCATGACCTCTGCGTTCCTGAGCTCCATGTTAAACCACCGCACCATGGACAGCTCCTCGCTCTGGCCCCGTTGAGACAGCGGATCAGCACCATGGAGAGAGGCACGCTGAGATGCACCATTCCCGCTGGCCCGCTGACACCAGCTGTGGGTACTCAGCACTCATCAGGACTCCTTACAACGGAAGACGAGACACGATCCAGGGGCAGAGAAGTTCAGAAAGAGAGTTCGAGAGAGAGTTGGAGAGAGTTGCAGCCGGAGATCGAACAGAGACAAGCAGCAGAGGAACGACACGGAGAGTTCAGAGACAAGAGACGAGAGACGAAACGGGGAAAACCTGTGATCGCCGTTTTAACCACCACCAGAAGGAAAAACCTGAGAGAACCCGAATATTGGATTACACCGACACGAAGACCTTCCCTAGAGGAGAACCACCAGTTTCCCGAGAGAGAGAGAGAGAGAGAGAGAGAGAGAGAGAGAGAGAGAGAGAGAGAGAGAGAGAGAGAGAGAGAGAGAGAGAGAGAGAGCGAGAGAGAGAGAGAGAGAGAGAGAGAGAGAGAGAGAGAGAGAGAGAGAGAGAGAAAGAGAGACGCCGGTCACCATAGGAGCACCGCAGCACCCAAATGGAGGAAAAATACCCCAAAGGAGGGTATTATACGAGTGTGGGGCCTTGCCCAGAACTTCATTTATACTTTTAAGAGACTAAATTAAACAGACCTCTGGCTTTGTTATTTCAAGGACCTGATTTACATCCGCCAGGGACATTTTTAGTTAATAACCTCCTTTGGAACTTTTAATTGTCCTCGTGATTGCTCCCACCACACTTGTGTTGCCCCTCCTGGTATTCCTAGGCCGGGAGGGGTGTAACATAATGGGGGCTTGTCCGGGATTTTTGCATTAATTCTATTTAAATTTAGCCCGAGACTTTCAGAATAATAGTAATAATAGAATTGTGTGGAGTTTGGAACTTGTGTTTTGAAGGTGCAAAGAATTATTGATATTATTATTATATTGAAGTAACGTGGTGTTCTCTCCTCTTGTGTGATCATGACTAGTTTGTCGGAGATAGTGGAGGCTCCCTCACGGGAGGCGATTGAGGGATGTCGAAAAAGCGTTCTGGAGGAGCTGGCTGCACACCTCGGCCTCCGTGGCGCCCAAGCAATGCTCAAACAGGACTTGAGAGAGGCTGTGATCCAGGAAATGGAGAGATGTGGTTTGCTGACTCCTCCTGCTGTCGGTGGGACTGATTCGCTGCAGGTGGGCGAAGGTACGGAGGAGCCCGAACAAGCCGAACCACCTGGGGATTCCCCCAGTGAGATGCCGACTACACCGGAGGAGTGTAAGATTACTCCTCTGCCTGTTACCCTGCCTCGATATGAACCTCCTTCTCCTACGTCTGCCCTGAGTTCCCTTGAGGCTGCACGCCTGCAGGTGCGGTTGGCTCGGATAAAGTACGAAGCCCAGGAAAAGGTTCGTCAACAAGATGCTTCTCTAGAACTAAAACGTCTTGAGCTCAAAGCTGAGACAAAGCTGTGATTACGAAAGATGGAACTTGATCATGAAATCCAGATGCTTCGTGAAAACACCTCCACCAGTGGAGTGGAAGCGAGAACGGCTGACACACTAAAGACTGATTCACAGCCTGATGCTGAAAGAAGAGATGTGGAACCTCCTGCTGATGAGAGAAACCCTGACACCACTGATAGAAGGAAATTTGACGTAAGCAAATGCATTGCTTTGGTGCCGACCTTTCGGGAGACTGAGGTGGATAGCTTCTTCTCCGCATTTGAGCGACTTGCGGCCGCCCTCGATTGGCCCCGGGAGGTGTGGTCACTTATTCTCCAGTGCAAGCTTTCAGGAAAAGCACTAGAGGCAATGGCGTCTTTATCTATTAAAGATAGTATGGATTATGAGAAGGTGAAATCTGCGGTTTTGAACTCTTATGAACTGATCCCTGAAGCATATAGGCAGAAATTCCAGGCACTCAAGTATAAAGTTCCTGGACAAACTTATGTAGAATTTGCTCGTGAAAAGGTGTGTTTGTTTGAAAAATGGTTGTCTGCCTCCAAAGCTGACACAGCTGAGGAGATCAAGGAATTGATATTAATGGAGGAAATGAAACGGTGCTTGCCTGAACGTTTGGTTTTATATTTGAATGAACAAAAAGCAACTCATCTGGCTGATGCGGCTCTGTTAGCTGATGAATATTCTCTGACTCATCATCTTAGTGGTGACGTGCCCCGACTGGAGCACAAGCGTCCCGCTCCCATGAGGCCACCTGGAGCAAATCAACCTCCAGGGCGACAGACACATTGTTTTTACTGCCACCGCCCTTGCCACATAGTTAAAGACTGTTTGGTTTTAAAACGTTGTAATGAACAAAAACGGTCCCCCCTCGGGAGGTCGGTTTGCTGACTCTTCAGCCTTTTCCATCGGTGATGAAAATAAAATCCGAAGCTGAGAGTTCATGTTTTAAGCCTTTTCTGTCCCAAGGATTTGTGGCCGAAAATGAGAATGGTACGCAGGTGCCTGTGAAAATACTCCGCGACACCGGAGCTTCTCAGTCTTTAATATTACAGGGAACGTTACCCTTTGATGAAAACAGTTCTACTGGGTTGTCGGTTCTGCTTTCTGGACTTACCTCCGAGCCGGTTTCGAGGCCTCTACACCGGGTTTGGTTAAAGTGTGATTTAGTCCAAGGTATCTTTGATCTGGCTGTCTGCCCTTCTCTTCCCATCACTGGAGTGACTGTTTTATTGGGGAATGCCGTGGCAGGGGGGCGCTGTTGTCCCTCCTTTACAGATTTTAGAAAGTCCTGTTGAAAGTACCGGCCACAGCTATTAAACCTGGCTCATGAGAGTCAGTGGGCGGGTCATCTAGGAGTTCGAAAAACGTACCTCCTCCTCCTGGAAAACTTCTTTTGGCCAGGAATGAAAGAAAGTGTGAGGAAATATTGCAGAGACTGTCATGTGTGCCAGATTGCGGGAAAACCAAACCAACCTCCAAAACCAGCCCCGCTCAATCCAATTCCAGTGATTGGAAATGCTTTGGATCATGTAGTGGTGGATTGTGTTGGCCCCCTACCTCGCAGTAAAACGGGAAAAAGGTTTCTCTTGACAATTATGTGTACTGCTACTCTTTCCCCGGAGGCCATTCCTTTGTCCTCCATAACAGCAAAATCAGTGGTTAAGGCATTAATATCTTTTTTCTCCCTCGTTGGTTTGCCCAGAGTGCTACAAACCGATCAAGGAACAAACTTTAGTTCTGAATTATTTCAGAGAGTAGCCAAGAGTCTAGGCATACAACATGTGACCTCCTCTGCCTACACCCCGGAGAGCCAAGGAGCACTGGAGCATTGGCATCAAACACTGAAGGCCATGTTGCGCAAATATTGTTTGTCGTCAGGTTGATCAAGGGATAAGGGGCTCCCCTCTTTGTTATTTGCGGCTCGTGAAGTCCCACAGGAATCCTTAGGATTTAGCCCAGCGCAATTGGTGTTTGGACACACCCCTAGGGGGCCTCTACTGGCATTAAAGGAAAAAATTCTGCAGACTCCGGTTTCTAAGAAACACAGAATAAATGTTAATGTGGCAGGTTTTCAACGGCGCTTGAAAGAAGCTAATCAGTTAGCCAGAAACTTATTAGAGAAGGCCCAGGGCAAGATGAAAGTTAATTTTGATAAAAGAGCTGAACCGCGTGACTTCTCCCCTGGAGATATGGTGTTGATTTTAAACCCAGTGGCTGAACATGCTCTCTCGGTCAAGTTCACAGGTCCTTTTCCAGTTGTTAGAAAACTGACTAACACTACTTATCTCATCCAGACGCCTGATCGCCGGCGGAAAGAACATATATGTCATATAAACATGCTTAAACTATATCACTCTCCTCTGAGATCTGCAGAACCATCATCTGAGGTAAAGGTGTGCGCAGCCATTGCTTCAGAGCCGATCCCTGAGGAAGACGTTCCACCTCAACTGGATAAGAGTGTTGGTCCCCGACTAGAAAACTCGCAAGTACTCACACAGATTCAAACAAAACTTGATTATTTGGAACCCAGCGTCAAAAATGAGTTGTTGGATTTGATTAATGCACATTTGCCACACTTTTCTGACGTTCCTCCTAGAACCCACCTCATTGAGCATGATGTTGTTACCACCGGGGACAAACCTATTAAACATCTGATTAGACACGGCTTAGCGAAGCCCAGTCATAGTCCGTGGAGCTCTCCATGTCTCGTGGAACAGAAACCGGATGACACTCCTCGTTTCATCATGGATTACAGGAAATTAAATGCTGTAACAATACCCGATGCCTATCTGTTACCTCGAGTTGATGACTGTGTGGATAGTGTGGGAAACTCTAGATTTGTTACTAAGCTGGATCTGTTAAAAGGCTACTGGCAAGTACCTTTAACTGAAGCTGCTTCAGAGACTTCTGCTTTTGTAACACCAGTTGACTTTTTAGAGTACACCGTCATGCCTGCTACATTTCAGCGGTTAATAAGCACCGTAATTTTCAGTGTGGAGCATTGCAATGCTTATTTAGATGATATTGTGGTACATACGTCAACCTGGAATGAGCATATCGCTACCTTAAGAGAGTTATTTAGCCGATTAGACACTGCTAAATCTCACAGTAAACCTGGCTAAAACAGATTTTGTGAAGGCCACTGTAACTTACCTCGGGAAGGAAGTCAGACAGGGTTCTGTCCATATGTTAAAAAATAAGATTCAGGCCATAACTGAGTTTCCTGTTCCCAAGACTCGGCGTGAACTCAGACGTTTTATTGGAATGGTGGGATATTACAGATGCTTTTGCAAGAACTTTGCTGTCGTTGCTTCACCTCTGACTGATCTGTTGAGTCCACAGGTCTCGTTTAAATGGACAGTAGCAGCACAAGGAGCCTTTGAGAACTGTGAACTGCTTTTATGTTCAGCTCCAGTTTTAAAAGCACCAGACCTCACACGCCCTTTTAAACTGGAAATAGATGCCAGTGATGTTGGAATGGGAGCAGTTCTACTTCAAGAAGATGATGCTGCTTTGGACCATCCTGTCTCCTATTTCTCAAAGGAATTTGCCTAGTATCAGCTACATTAATCCACAATTGAGAAAGAAACCTTAGCCTTAGTTCTAGCTATCCGGCATTTTGAAGTGTACCTCTACCCTGGAAGTCACCCCATAAGGGTGTACACTGATCACAACCCTCTGGTCTTCCTGTCCCGAATGTACAATAAAAACCAGTTGCTGATGAGATGGGCACTACTTGTGCAAGATTACACTTTCAGCACAAACAAGGCAGAGACAACATAGTGGCAGATAGTCTGTCTCAGGCCTTTTAGTGTGTTTATCCTTATAGGAGTTGGATTTTTAGAGTTTTGTGGCATTGCCCATTTTTACGCTGTGCATTGTGGTTCCCTGGTAGCTTTTAGAGGAATATCCCCTTTGGGGTATTGCCTGTTTTGTTTGTTAGTGTTGGAGTCATAAAGGTTAGTGTTGGTACATCCTACCATCTCGGGAGCACCCCAGGATGAGGAGGGATGGGCTTATCAATGGGCCACCCTTTCTTGTTGCTGGTTAATGTGTCCATCACATGTGCTTAATCTGCCCGCCTTTGCACCTCATGAAGACAGGACAGTTAGCCAGTTTTATTAGGCAGATAGCGGGAATCACTTTGTACCACTCCGTGCTCCGCAGTTATAGTAATACACCGAAAGACAGATCCGTCGCTCAGACTCGGAACTCAGCCGGTCATTTATTGTTTTTAGTTCAAAAGAGGCCTCATGAATTTGTTGATGTAAAGCCTGGCCTCTTTTTCTTTTAGAAGGGGGGTGTCATGACCTCTGCGTTCCTGAGCTCCATGTTAAACCACCGCACCATGGACAGCTCCTCGCTCTGGCCCCGTTGAGACAGAGGATCAGCACCATGGAGAGAGGCACTCTGAGACGCACCATTCCCGCCGGCCCGCTGACACCAGCTGTGGGTACTCAGCACTCATCAGGACTCCTTACAAAGGAAGACGAGACACGATCCAGGGGCAGAGAAGTTCAGAAAGAGTTTGAGAGAGAGTTGGAGAGAGTTGCAGCCAGAGATCGAACAGAGACGAGCAGCAGAGGAACGACACGGAGAGTTCCGAGACAAGAGACAAGAGACGAGAGACGAAACGGGGAAAACCTGTGATCGGCGTTTTAATCACTACCAGAAGGAAAAACCTGAGAGAACCCGAATATTGGATTACACCGACACGAAGACCTTCCCTAGAGGAGAACCACCGGTTTCCCGAGAGAGAGAGAGAGAGAGAGAGAGAGAGAGAGAGAGAGAGAGAGAGAGAGAGAGAGAGAGAGAGAGAGAGAGAGAGAGAGAGAGAGAGAGAGAGAGAGAGAGAGAGAGAGAGAGAGAGAGAGAGAGAGAGAGAGAGAGAGAGAGAGAGAGAGAGAGAGAGAGAGAGAGAGAGGCCGGTCACCATAGGAGCAACGCAGGACCCAAACGGCGGAAAAATATCCCAAAGGAGGATATTATACGAGTGTGGGGCCTTGCCCAGAACTTCAGTTATACTTTAAAAGACTAAATTAAACAGACCTCTGGCTTTATTATTTCAGGGACCTGATTTACACCCGCCAGGGACATTTTTAGTTAATAAACTCCTTTGGAACTTTTAATTGTCCTCGTGATTTCTCCCACCACACTTGTGTTGCCCCTCCTGGTATTCCTAGGCCTGGAGGGGTGTAACACAAGAAGACACATGAGGAGACCCTGAGGAAGAACAGGAGGGGGCTGGGGACCAAGGGGACACAGAACATGACATGGGAGAGGGAGTCTGCTCATCATCACCCCAGCAGAAAGGGGCTAACTCTGGGAACCAGTGATGGTTGTACCCTATGCGCAGCAGTACTGGGACCAGAGTAAATAGAGTGTGTATGGAGAGCATGAGTGGTAGCGTTCATTTTTGTAAGTCTTACGTTGTATGTGTATGTGTATGTGTGAGCATTAGGGAGGGAGTGTGTGACTGTGTCTGTGTATGACTGTATATGTCAGGTGGGGTCTTGGTCTCCTCCCCTCTCCTGGGACTTCTTGTGCTGCTACACATCTTCGCCTACCCTCCCCTGCCACATTTGGTGCGGAGTGTGGTGCCTTGGTCTGCCTGAGTGTTTGCGGGCCCCGGGTCAGGAGGTTTAAGATCATCTGTCTGATCGATCACGGTGGCTGCCTGGTGGGATCTGAGTCCCTGGGCTCTGTTGGGTCACCGGCAGGGCTGGTCTTCCCTGGGTCCCGGGTCAACAGGTTCCGGGCTTGGCCGGCTTGGGGGTGGGAGGCTGCGCTGATATCTCCCGGGACTCTGCCAGCTGCTTGTTGTGGCCCCCCAGGGCAATCCTCTGCACCTCTCGAGGGGGGCTGGGGCTTTTCTGGTTGCAGTCTCCTTTGGGTCCCTGCGCTCTGGGGCAGCTCCTCAATGTCTGGGACTTGGAGCTCCCTCCATCTCCTACACAACTTTGGGGGGCAGATCTGTGGCCCCTCACACTCTCTATTGGACGCTCCTGTAGAGAAACCTTACATATACAAGCGCGTGTACTCACACAGGTGCTCACATGGTGCTCTCATAAGCGGGGGGGCTGCCAGAGATTTTGGGCCCCATGAAAAAACATCAAGTCGGGCCCCCTGGGGGCTCGTCCATAGCTGGAGCTGGGGTTCCACCCTCCCAGATTCGAAGGGAGAAAAAAATATAATATATATACTTTATATTAGTGTTTCAGTTTTGCTTAATTATGTAGGTCTACATGCATTCTTACTTATTTACATATCATTTTCACCAGCTGTCTCTCATTAAACAGTGAATTTCTTTCAAAAGAATTAGCAATATCACTGCTGGAAAAAGCTGCACATGCTGAAAGGTGTTAATCTCATTTTCCCTATTATTCCCTTAAAATGTGTTCATTTATTCTAAAATTTTATTTGATGATAAAATTCAAATTTGGATATCTAACTAAATTTCCGTGTTGTGTCAAAGCTTTACATAACTACATTTTTAGCTGTCTTTCCTCTTGAAATCAAGTATTTCTGTATGACTGATAAAAATTAAGGATTCACTGCTCACAAGGTCACTTCTTTATTAAATCTCCATGGCTTCATCATAGACACAAAATGAATAAGCACACAGTTCAAACCAGAGTCAGTTAGGGTTACATAAAATTTTAAAGTTGGATAACTTTGCATGAATACGTATATAAGTCTCTAAAAACCCATTTTTCTCAACAACAACAAAAAAACTGCTAAAAATATATTCAGCCTTGATTGTACACAGCAAGATTTGTTATTTACGGTGATATAATTAATAATGCTCCTGAGTGACATACTTAGTGACGGACTAAATAACAATGCTTCAACCTGCCCAACATCAAAAACAATCTATACATTTTTAGTGATTGATATATATAATTATCATTATGTTGAAAAACAATGTGTTTATCACCCAAAATAGCCTTTTTATATTCCTTTGTAATACTACTGATAGAGAAGACAGCCTTAAGTGATTCCCACAGAGGCTGCTAGCTAACATGCTACATTGTTCACCTTGAGGTTCATTGGGTTGTGAGGGGACACCTGCTGACATATCATCAGCTGCTGATTCTGGAAGGGACAAGGACGAAAACCCATTTACCATAATTAGATGAAACATAGTTCCTCTCACTGTGGATGTCAGAGCTAGCAAACAGGTTGAATTTAACCACTCACTGACTAAACCCACCTTTCTTGGAGAAAAACTGTGTGACATACTGATGCCCTCTCTTCTGCCTGTCCTCTTCCCACTTCCAATTTTAAACTGCACTTAGACACAGAGGGCTGTGGATGCAAGTGGGGTAGTGCGGTGGCATCAGCTGGCATAGGTCAGACAATGCCTGCACTGCCCACTCACCACAGCCATGGAATACACCTCATGATCACACAACACTATAATGGAGCAGGCGGAGGGAGACTAGGGGTCTTAGTACACCTCTGTTGTTGCTTGGCTTCCTGTGGCTGGAGGCTAGGAGGGAGATCTGGCCGTCTGGTTGGGGTCTGGGGTGGTGGGTTGTTGTGCTCGGCGTTGGGCGGGGGAGCCTACTCATCAACACCCCAGCAGAAAGGGTCAAACTCTGGTAACCGGTGATAGTTGTACCCAATGTGCAGCAGTACCGGGACCAGAGTGAATAGGGTGTGTATGGGGAGCATGAGTGGGGTCTGGTGTGCATTTTTGTAAGTCTTGGGTTGTATGTGCATGTGTGAGCATGAGGGAGGGAGTGTGTGATTGTGTTTGTGTATGACTGTATATGTCAGGTGGGGCCTTTGACTCCTCCCCTCTCCTGGAACTTCTTTTGATGATATAGATCTTCATCTCCCCTCCCCCTGCCACACCTGGTGTGGGGTGTGGTGCCTTGGTCTGCCTGAGTGTCCGTGGCTCTCGGGTCAGGGTGTTTAAGATTTTTGGCGTCTGCCTGATCAATCCCGGTGGCTGCCTGGTGGGGTCTGGGTCCCTGGGCTCTGCTGGGTCCCCGGCGGGGGTGGTCACCCCTGGGTCCCGGGTCGCTGTGTCCCGGGCTTGGCCGGCTAGGGGGTGGGAGGCTGCGGGTGGGCCTGTGGGCTTGACGCTGATACAGGGTCCGAAATTAAATGTTTTACTCACCGGCCAAGTTGGCTGGTGAATGATAAAAATCTACCGGCCAAGCATATTTTTTACCGGCCAAAATTCTAAATGATTTAGATCTACCTAAAGTATGTTATTCTATATTATGTTGATTCCAAACAGAGTGACAAAATAATTAAAACATCAATTAATAAGAAAAACAACTCTTTTGTCATTTTTACTATTTATTTTTAGAGATGTTTTTATGAACTCTTTCATTGAAATCTAGTCAGACTCCTTGTTTTCTCTGTCCATGAAGTCTGGCCTCCTGCTTCTGACACCGTCTTTGTGCCAAAGCATTACAGCCTCATTGGGGTCGTAGTCCTTGATCTCTGGAGAACACAGCTTCACCATGAGAATATCTGAAAATGTGTCAGGGTTGTCACGGTAACCGGTGTCGCGGTAAACCCCGGTAAAAAGTTGACAAAAATAATAACCGTCTTGTTTTTAAAAATATATATATATATATATATATATTAGCTCGGTGGATTATCGTGGCTGCGGTGTAGGCGCGGTGACCCTTACCAGCCACCGTATCATCCGCTGAAGTGGCCGGCGGCACATGCGCACTTTGTTGTTTACGACCAAAACTTTCTTTAAGCTAAAGCTGAAATAATGGCAGGAGGAGACGGCAGCACTCGGGACATTTATTATCCCTCAAAGAAGACAAAGTCAGAAGTATGGGCTTTTTTTGGATATTTGAAGAATGCCGAGGAACAGTTGTCTGTGAAAGGCAGCAACGCTACGTGGCCATCATAATGTAGCCATTGTCTCACGACTCCCCCATCTCCGGTTCGCCACTTTTCACAAAATCTTCTGGTTGCCACTGGTCCTGGTGGTTTTTCTTCCAGTTCGATGAGTTTTCTTTTGGAAGGCTGCTGACTCCAGTTAAAAACCATCACATTTCACCACTAGTTTTAACACGAAGCTAACTGCTAACTTGATAAACTGATCTGCGCTCACATTTCGCGTACGTTTGTGTACGTTGCATGCAGGCGGGAGGAGTATCAGAAATCCATGGAAGATGACTGATAAACATAACTAATTTGGTGCAAAAATTTTCTCGCCAGGTGGCAGGTAGAGCTCAAAAATTTACTCGCCAAATGGAGCAATTTGCTCGCATTTGGCGAGTGGCGAGTGTTAATTTCGGACGCTGCGCTGATATCTCCCGGGACTCTGCCGGCTGCTGGTTGTGGCCCCCCGGGGCGATCCTCTGTGCCTCTCGAGGGGGGCGGGGACCTTTCTGGTTGCAGTCTCCTTGGGGTTCCTGTGTTCTGGGGCAGCGCCTGGATCTCTGGGACTTGAAGCTCCCTCCATCTCCTACACATCTTTGGGGGGCAGATCTGTGGTCCCTCACACTCTCTATTGGACGCTCCTATAGAGAAACCTTACATAAACAAGCGCGTGTGCACACACAGGTGCTCACATGGTGCTCTCAAAAGTATGGGCTTGGGCACGTTCAACACAGGTCTTAAGACTATGGTGGGCACTTAATGCACTGTGATTTACTATAGTGTTAAACAATGTTGATTATATATTTCTTCATCAAGTTGACGCAGTGATAGCTTGATCTTGTTGTATTGTTGTTGTGTCCCATTTATTTGTTTGTTTGTTTTTGTTTGTTTCTTTGCTTTTTTTTTCTTGTCTCTTTCTGCAGGTCTAGAAGCAGACTCTTGTTCATTATTGTTTATTTTTGTGGAACCCCCCCACCCCCTTCCCCCCTCTCTCCCCACATTTTGTCTTTTCCTTTCTCTTTCACCTCTCACTCCGTGTCTGGTCGGAATTACAAACCATTCAAAAACAATAACAATAATTTTAAGTATCAGGCATGGTATTAAAAGCAGACGCTTTGATGCTCCACCTGAGAGTAAATCTGTAAGGCTTGTTACCAGCATTCAGACATCAATCCTGTTTGCTTCACAGCCAGACAGGACACGGTAAAATAAATAAATAAATAAAACAGTAATGTGCTCCTGTTGTGTCAGCAACTCCAGTTCCTGTGATTTAGCTGTTAGCATTTAGGAAACAAAGATTATCAATACTGTGTTTAAAACACACAAAATAAAATACTTAAGTAAAAAATACTTTCTCCTAGAAAAGATACCCTTCCTGTTTCACATTTATAACTTTTCTTCATTACAATACCTTGGTCTCGTTGCTTCGGCTTGTCCAGTTCACTCTTCTGCAGCTCCAGTTCCCGTGCTTTAGCTGTTCTGGAAATAAAGAACAGGTTGAATATCGGAATTGTTGCATTTAAACACTTTTGTCAAATAAAAAACCTTTACTTTAGTTAACATACCTTCATTTTCTTTCTGTAAGTACTTCATCTCCACCTTCAGTCCAGCCAGCGAGGCGCTCATCCCTCTCAGCGCAGCATTGATGTCCTGTGTACATGTTTGTTGGTGCTCTGAGGGATTTCCTGCTTCTACATGTGAACCTGCTGGCTTCAAATATGAATTTGTTTCATTGTGAGGTTGTAGGTGAAGCTGAGCCTCAGTTAGTGAACAGATTAACAACAACAGTGTAAAAAGAATATGCATCTTTGTCTTCAGTGTCAGCCTTCGCAGGTCAGCTTTGTGCCTTGTGTTAACCGGGTCTTAAATACAGCTTTTATTATCAGTAGTTAAATATTACCTGATTGGTTAGTTGCTTAGTAGTTGCAGCTTCAGTGGCTAGCGGGTAATAACTCGCTAATATTTTTAATTTAATAAACATATACACAATTTAAAAAGTAAAAGGCTCATTATATATTTATATTGAATTTAATACATACATGAAAAGCTAAGAGTGGAAAACTGAAAGGCTGATAACCAAACGCTATCAAATAAAAATGAGTCTTCGAGAATTTTGCTGAAATACATTGATATTAGTATTGATCATTCACCACGGCAGGTTGTCCTCACGCCATTCGCCTTTCTTTTTGGAATCGGGAAATGAGCTATGAAAAACCGAGCGGCAGCGGGCTGCTGGAGATGCCCTGCTAGTAAGATCCCGTTTAAGCTGTAAACTGCCATAAAATAAAAACTATAACAGCTAGAGTGGTCTTTTTTTAGCTGAAAGTTAAGACGCTCGCCTTTCAGCACATCTGTACTGTACAAGTTGATGATGTCATCATGTTGCGTTAAGTGTGCTGCACGCTGCGGCTATGTTAAAAACTCACTGTGACCAAGAAGCAGCGCAGGAGAGTTAAAGAATTTAACCAGTTAAAATGGATTCATGGATATTTAATCAATAGTCGTGGCTCCTCTTGTCATTTAGTTTGTTGTCTGCCGGAGACATTTGCTGAATAAGGAAATAAAAACTTAAAATGACAAAAAATGAGGGGAAAACACTTGTTTTGTATCTTATTAATTATTAATGATTAATTGATTGTTGATATTTTAACTTTTGGTAAAGGAAAACACACAATTTCCAGGCAGCCCCAGTCTGGAGAAGTGATGGTGACGTCAGCCGTTAAAAATAGATAATACTCTGAGGTTTGTACT
Organism: Nothobranchius furzeri; assembly: GCF_043380555.1. NCBI lineage: Eukaryota > Metazoa > Chordata > Actinopteri > Cyprinodontiformes > Nothobranchiidae > Nothobranchius > Nothobranchius furzeri. The sequence continues at coordinate 31,899,529 of NC_091755.1, forward strand.
TTTACTTGAGTATTTCTCTAACACCAGTACTTTTACTTGTAAATGAGTAGTATTTTAGCAATGTAACTGTACTTGTACTTGAGTACAGATTTTCAGAATTCTTTCCACCACTGCTGAAAACTGTAAATGCTCATTGTAACATGTTCATTAAAATGCTGAAGCAACAGACGTGACATGAAGATTGTATTGTTTGTTTTATGCAACATCAGGAGCCCTACGCAGATATTTTGGGATGACATCAGCTGCCACTGAGGAACAGCCATCTACCTCCACTGCTCATACCAGTAGGCCAGTATTTGAACTCGAGGAGGGACAGTCTGCTGGCACCACATCTCCCCAGGAAGATACTTTAGGTGGGTTTTGCACATGTGTGTGTGTCCAGCAAACATTTAGCTATAGACATTTAAATATTATTTTCACAGAATATGGGAATTGTTCCATATAGCATGTGGTGAGTTATGCTTCCATTTTCTGTCAATAGAGAGACCTACCAGTATATGTGAACTTGATGAGGGACAGCCCGCTGCCACATCTCCCCAACAAGATATGTCAGGTAAGTTTTGCACAAGTGTGTGTGTGTGTGTGTGTGTGTGTGTGTCCTGCAAACATTAGAGACATTTGAATGTCACATATTGTATTTTAATAGAATATGCGAAATGGTCCACATAGCAATGTGTTGAGTTATGCTTCTGTTTTCTGTCAATAGAGAAGCCTGAACGATCAACCAATGAGTCCCATTGAAGGTGATGATGAGCCTCTTTCTTCAGACCCAGCCAAGTGGCCATCACCAATTACCGATAGCATACGCACAGAGCTAGTTCGAAGAGGACCTACTAAGGTGCCAACTACTTTCATATTTCCCAGGAATGAAGGCGATGGCAGGTGTTGTCATCATCACTGTTTCAGTAGAACTTTGACAAGTGGTGAGAAGGTGGCCAGGAGCTGGATGTTGTATTCAGTTAGCAAACGTTATTATATATAATACACTCCACGCAATTTGAAACAAAGTTGTAGGTGTAATTTTTTTTTTCGTGTGTGTGTTGGGGGGGGGGGGTCATAGGGGGACCTCGCACAGGGCGCCATTTAGGCCAGCTCCGCCTCTGGTGTCACGTGAAGTTACATGACCACCGTGGAAGCCGCGGTCACTTGATGCAAATCTGCTCCATTTAACCGTTTTCTTTGACCAAGGAAGGACAGTGTCCTTGTAAGCAAGGTGTCTGGCCTCGCATGGTAAGGCCCCTTGACAGTGAGAAACACCCAAGGTTTTATACACAGGAAAGGTGGTCAAGGAGACTGGGAGCAGGTGTGGCCAATGAACCGACTGAGGAGGTAAAATAAGCAGGAGGCTGAAACTAACATGATGAAAATGAACACAACGAACTAAGATGGACTAAAAGGTTGCAAAGGGAAACACAAACACTAAAAAAGCCTGAACTTAATTAAACTGAAGAACAAAAACCAGTGAGCAACAAACTGGAGGGCTGGAGAATAAATCTAAGAAAACTAAAGATAAGTGAACTACTTAACCTGAAACTACAGAACTAGAGACACAGTAGGACTGGGGAGAAAATACCTAAACAACATACATGACAACTGAAACACCAGAATAAACTAGAAACACCATCCACTCCAGTCCACCTTTATTTGTGTAGCACTTTCGACCAAAATGCTTCACACACAGATAAAAACATAGCGACATAATTAAAAACAATAAAAACATGGATAATATATTAAAACATACGAAAACATTGTAAAAGAAATTAAACTCAACACTGCTTAAAAACAGGAGTGGATAAGAATAATCAGTCAGTGTTAAAAGCCAGTGAATAACAGTGAGTCTTCAATCAAATCAAATCAAAGCTTTATTTATAAAGCGCCTTCCGCAACCCTGTCAGGAAGCCCAAAGCGCTGAACATGGTACAGTTGTAAGTAATTATATTGAATAAATCAACAATAAAAGAAATTCAAATTACAAAATACAAATTACAAAATACAAAATGGAAATTACAAGATAGATGAAACATTCCGGTAAAATACAAATGTGTGAAACACAATTGGATTGAGTGGATGGATTGAGTGTACCAATGAAAACTGTGGAATGGATTCAACATAATAGAGGGCCATAATCAAACATGTTCTGGAAACGCCAAGCGGAGGAGGTGTGTTTTTAGGTGATTCTTAAAGACTGGCAGAGAAGGGGACAGCCTAACTGAGGGTGGCAACTGGTTCCAGAGTAACGGTGCTAGGACTGAGAAAGCCCGGTCCCCACGGGTACGACACCTAGACCGAGGGACAGCGAGCAGGCCTTGGTCAGAGGAGCGCAGAGCGCGTGATGGGGAGTGTCTGTTCAGGAGTGTGGCCAGATAGGGGGGAGCACCACCCTGGAAGATATGATAAACAAAGACGAGTATTTTGAATTGTGAGCGATAGGAAATCGGAAGCCAGTGCAGGGAGGCCAGAACAGGACTGATGTGGTCCCGTTTCCTGGTCCCAGTCAGGAACCTGGCAGCGCTGTTCTGCACAACCTGTAGGCGACGCAGTGTTGACTGACACAACCCTGCATATAGAGAGTTGCAGTAGTCAAGCCGAGAAATTACAAAGGCATGCAGTACCCGCTCCAGGTGGGCTCTCGACAGCATGTGCTTGATTTTAGCAAGGCGTCTCAGGAGAAAGAAACTGGACCGGATCACAGAATTGATGTGAGCATCAAATTTGTCCTACATCAAGTTTCACCCCCAAACTGGTAACAACTGGTTTTGAGTATGGAGAAAGAGGGCCAAGATCAGCATAACGATCCACATTCCTGCTGTTGGAGTGAAAAACAATGAGCTCTGTCTTTCCCTCATTCAGATGTAGATAGTTGGACATTAGCCAATACTTCACCTCATTAACACAGGAGACAAAGGACTGAATAGAGTGACCTTTCTCCTGACACAATGGAGAGTAAATCTGGCAATCGTCAGCATACAGATGGAATGATAGGCCATGTTTACGAAAGATTGACCCCAGAGGTAGCAGATAAATGGCAAACAAAAGTGGACCAAGGATCGACCCCTGCGGGACCCCCCAGCGGAGCCCCTCCCAAGAAGAAAAAACATCACCCAGTTTAACACAGAATGTCCTGTTTTGGAGATACAATCTAAACCAATCCAGAGCTGACCCTTTGATCCCAACCCATCGTTCCAAGCGATCAAGTAGAATCGCATGGTCAACTGTGTCGAAGGCTGCTGTCAGGTCTAATAACAGAAGCAGCACAGATGTTCCCTGATCTAGTGATAGATAGATGTCATTTAGGACCCTCAGTAGAGCTGACTCTGTGCTATGGCCAGACCTGAACCCTGATTGGAAAACCTCAAACAGATCAGAGTCAGCTAAATGTGAGACCAGCTGCTGATAAACGACTTTCTCAAGCAGTTTAAATGTAAAGGGCAGGGTAGAGATAGGCCTGTAATTTTCGATCACAGAGACATCAGCACCAGGTTTCTTCAGGGTCGGCCGAATAACTGCTGCTTTCAAAGCAGCTGGGACCACACCTGTGCTGAGGCTCCCATTGATAATCTGACCAAGTGATGGGCCAAGGCACGGAAAGGCAGCCTTCCAGAGACGAGGCGGTAGAACATCAAGTGGAGAGCCAGATGGCTTCTGCCTCGCAACAAGCTTACTCAGCTCAGAGTATGAAACTGTATTGAGGGAGCTCAGGGTGGGTGGTAATGGATGAACTGGAACAGGGTCAACAGAGTTACCAGAAATGACTGCTCTAATGCCCGACACTTTATCAACAAAGAATTTGTGAAAAGCTTCAGAGTTTCCAGCAGCTGTAGGAGACATGGAGCTAGGCTCCTGATACACCAGAACTGAGTTTAGCGTTTTGAAGAGAATCTTAGGATTATTGGAGTTTGTCTCAATGATGTCTGCAAAATAGGCCATTATGGCAGCCCTCACTGCATCCTGATAAGCAACCAGAGATGCTCTGAACAACTCACGCAAGACCTGTAGGCCATCCTTTTTCCACTTTCTCTCAGAGGATCTACACGCCCGCCTAAAAGCCCGTGTGACATCAGAGAGCCATGGCTCCCTCCTAGGCCGAGACTTGCAAAGCTTGAGAGGGGCAACCACGTCCAGGACCTGATTACAAAGTACATCAAGAGTCTTGAGGAGGGACTTAAAAGCGACCAGAGAAGATGCCTGTCTAATATTGCCTGAAAACTGGATATTTAAGAAATGAAAGAGACAAGAACTAGAATGAATCTAAATGACACAGCCAGGGAAAGAGACAAGAAGGGATGCAGGAGACACGAGACGTGACACCTACACCCAAAAAAACGAACTCTGCCTATTGCTGCTTTTAATAAAGTTCATTTTGTTGTAGCTACTTAATAAACTTGATTTTGCAAAGATTGGTAATGTGCTTGAGCAATTGTAATGTAATACTGTTAATTTCTGTTTCTACACAAAACCATTAAGCTATGTCAACAAAACATTGTTGAGTAAATTCAAAGAGTTTTGTCCCTCTGCTGATACCGATCGCCCAACGCGATAGCCACATGAGCTGGCTGCCCAAACAAAGGCCAATGCACATGTTCACCATCCATGGGCAAGGTGCATTGTGAGTAGCCGGTTTTCAGTTGATTATTTCTATTTTGGTGTGTTTTCATGTGTTTTGTTGGGGGTTTTACTGCTAGGGTTGGGTTTTGTTGGATGTTGTAGTTAGTTGCTGGGTGTTAGTTGCTGGGTGTTATTTTGGGTTGGTGTTAATTTTGCACCGTGAGAAACGGTTCCATTCCGAGTAATGGGACCGTAGTGACGTTCAGCTGTTTCATAAAGTAGTCAGTGTTTCCCAGGTGTGGCACTGCACTACGGCTGAAATTCCAGCACCACACCTACAAATTATTCCAAACTAATTAAACAGAAGGGGTTTAGGCTGGATTCAGTTTTGTTACTAGTGATGGGAATTGCGGCTCTTTTTAGAGAGCCAGTTCTTTTGGCTCAGCTCACCAAAAAGAGCCTGCTCTTTCGGCTACCAAGTGGCTCCTCAGAGTTTCTGTTGCGTAAAGTATATTTATCACAAAAAATAATGCACAACTATATGTAAAATGATTTACTAATGTAAAAAATGCTATATACCAAATATTTATCCTTTATATGGATTTATTAACTGAACACTTTAAGAAATCTCAACTTTCCGACTGCTGTCGCTCATTTTCTCACCGTCTTCGTCGCACTCTCCTCTCTCTCGCTCACCTTTTTCCTCCTCATTCCCTCTCGTCTTCCTCCGCCCGTATGTGCTCTGTTGTGTGTCTGAGTCTGATCCTCCCTCTTCCCCACCCCTACTGCTCTGTGTGTGGACAGTCTGGACACGCAGTTGCACATGTTGAATCGCCTGTGGCTTTCACCAAGACAAGAGGGGAAGGGGGGACGGCTCCCAATGACGAGCCGGCTCACGTCGTTCACTTCATAGAGCCGGTTCGTTCGGGACCGACAATCACTATTTGTTACAAATGCAGTTTACTTAAATGAGGATTTTACTTTGCGCTTTAAAACATAAAAACAAGCACATCCAGTAAGTCATTCAAGCGTATAAAACATGTTCATTTCTATGAATTGAGCAGTATTTGACCATCAGTTTCTATGGAGCTAAATAAAATCTTTGCAAGGTGAAAAGAAATAAATTAGGCAAGTTGAGCTGATTTGATATGCTGCTAATTTGTCTGGTTTAGATCAAACAAACTAGCTCATCAGAAAAGTGGCTGTTCTTTTCTATGCTGGGGGGTGATGAATATGTATAAATTTGCTGGATGTGTGAAATTATCTAATAAAACATCTGATTTTGTAACATTTGTTGCTTACATGGTGAAAACCAAGTGACCACTGAAGGAGGTGTGATGGTTGTCATTGTCAAACACCCTTGTATTTTCCCACATACGCAGAAACACAACATCTCCAACCTCCAACAGCAGTGTGATACTGTTGGCAGTGCTAGCAAAATGGGAAGGCTGCTGCTCGTAAGCAATGAAGGTCTTTTCTCCATTCTTAAACAACACGGCTCCTGTAGGATGTGAAGCATGTCCATGTCCATGTATGTGGAACACAAAGTGATAGACTCCTCTCACAGGTGCAATGAAAAAACCTCTAAAATTGTTTTATGAAAACATGCATGTTAGGTTATGTGGCTAGTCTAAATATTCACTAAGTGTGAGGGAAGGAGGGTGTTACACGTCCATGATGGACTGGAGATAAAAACAGTTCCCCTCAGTTCTTACTGGAGTAACAGAAGATGTATGAATGTATTATTAATAGTATTTAGTGAAACTGAGTACCTGTATTTGGGTTGTAGGCATTTCCAATATTAGTAACAACATTTCTGAAGACCAGAGTTGTTTTTGCATTAAAAGGTCCAACATCTCCTGAGCCTGAGTCCATCAGAGAGGCTGAGAAAGCCACTTGTTTCACTGAGAGACAAAAACTTTATTAGTTTCTCAGAATTATGCATATAGAGGTTTAGTCTCACTAAAATAGTATTAATGACATTTTTGAATGAGCTAAACCATTGTCCAGTTCTAAAACCTTTTAGAATCCAGTAAAACACACACACACACACACACACACACACACACACACACACACACACACACACACACACACACACACACACACTTAGAGAGAGAGCACCACCAGTATGTATGTACAGTACATTAACCCTCTCAGGCTCAAAATAAGTTTTGATAAAAGGACGAACAACTAAGTCCTTCAGGGCTAATTCTGAGTTAAAAACTGCTCATGAAATACGTTTGTGGAGTAACCAGGTAGGTAGGTTTTAACAATGCAAATCTGCAACATCTGCCTCCAGAGGGTTAACAAACCTTCTCCTTCTCTCCTCAGAGCCTCCACTTGGTTTTTAGTGATGTTTGCGGAGGCTTTAATGGTGATCAGTTCTCCTTCATGAGCTGAAATTACAGAAAGCAAAATCAATAAGATGGCAAAAAAAAAATTTTAAACCAGACAGCTTTCACTCTACATTATACATGAACAATTTGACTAGGGTCTTTTAAAGATGAACATTGTTTGTTTTGTTTTTGTCCTGATTAATATAGATGTGTAATGTTTAAAAAAGCCATTAGTTTACTTAACAATAAATGATGAACAGTAAATACCTTGGTCCTGTTGCTTCAACTTGTCCAGTTCTCTCTTTTGTAACTCCAGTTCTTTTTCTTTTGCTAAAAAATTAAGAAAACAATTAACTGGTTTTTAAACAGTAACCAAAAGTAGCACTTACAAGTAAAAAGGCCCTTCTTATTTCTGATTTGTAACTTTTACATCTACTGTTTTTTTTTCATCGTTTCCAATACCTTGGTCCTGTTGTTTCAGCAGCTCCAGTTCTCGTGTTTTAGCTGTTAGTGTTTAGGAAAAAAAGATCAAGCATCAGTATTATTTCTATTGAGTTACTCTAGCTGTACTTAGTCAACATACTGTCACAAGCGTGCTGGTGAGTGAATACCTTGGTCCTGTTGTTTCAGCAGCTCCAGTTCTTTTTTATTTGCTAAAAAATTAAGAAAACAATTAACTGGTTTTTAAACAGTAACCAAAAGTAGCACTTACAAGTAAAGAGGCCCTTCTTATTCCTGATTTGTAACTTTTACATTTACTGTTTTTTTTTTCATTGTTTCCAATACCTTGGTCCTGTTGCTTCTGCAGCTCCAGTTCTCGTGTTTTAGCTGTTAGTGTTTAGGAAAAAAAAGATCAAGCATCAGTATTATTTCTATTAAGTTACTCTAGCTGTACTTAGTCAACATACCTTCATTTTCTTTCTGTAAGTACTTCACCTCCACCTTCAGTCCAGCCAGCGAGGCACTCATCTCTCTCAGTACAGCATTGATGTCCTGTGTACATGTTTGTTGGTGCTCTGAGGGATTTCCTGCTTCTACATGGGAACCTGCTGGCTTCAAATATGAATTTGAGTTAGGATCAGGTTGTTGTTGAAGCTGAGCCTCAGTAAGAGAGCAGATTAACAACAGTGTAAAAATCACTGTTACATCCATTTCCTGTCAGGCTCTGCAGGTCAGCTTTGTGCTTTCTTTGTGACTCAAGCCTTAAATACATCTTTTGTTTGCCGTGCTCAAATATTACTGTGATACTACAAGGTAAAAGGACTTGAGACTTTGTACTTGTTTGTTGAATCAAAAAATGAAGTTTAGTTACACATCATCAATGATTTGTGTCGTCCTCAACATCTAAATAAACATTTTTTATTTATAAACTAAGGCTTTACAGTTTATTAAAACATTCCAAATGTTTGTGATTTATTAAACATCTGATATTTCTCCTATTTCAATTAAATACATGGTGTTAAAATTACAACTCATGTCATAATAATTAAAAATGCTAAAGCAAAACTTCTAAATGATAGAAAATCAATACTTTTAACCAGTAGTTTTATGTTTTACTCTTTTTTTGTCTGCAGTCATAAGTGAAGCCAGCTAGTCAGAAAAATGCAGATATCTGCAGCTCAGCCAGTGAGGATGGAGAGGGCCACAGCAAACAGGAATAAAGAAGATAAGACTGTTGGTTTCTGGATTCACGCGGTCTGGTCTGTTGCTGGCTGCAGTCTGGGGCAGTAATCTAATTTATTTATTTATTTATTTTTATTTACCGTGTCCTGTCTGGCTGTGAAGCAAGCAGAATTGATGTCTGAATGCTGGTAACAAGCCTTACAGATTTACTCTCAGGTGGAGCATTAAAGCGTCTGCTTTTAATGTCACGCCTGATACTTAAAACTTTATTGTTATTGTTTTTAAATGCTTTGTAATTGCGACCAGACACGGAGTCAGAGGTGAAAGAGAAAGGAAAAGAAAAGGGGGGGGGGGGGGGGATTCCACAAAAATAAACAATGAACAAGAGTCTGCTTCTAGACCTGCAGAAAAAGACAAAAAAAAGCAAAAGGGCAAAAAAATGGGACACAACAACAATACAACAAGATCAAGCTATCACTGCGTCAACTTGATGAAGAAATATATAATCAACATTGTTTAACTGAAGAATCACGATAATAAATCACAGTGTATTAAGTGCCCACCATAGTCTTAAGACCTGTGTTTAACGTGCCCAAACCCATACTTTTGAGAGCACCATGTGAGCACCTGTGTGTGTACACACGCTTGTTTATGTAAGGTTTCTCTATAGGAGCGTCCAATAGAGAGTGTGAGGAGCCACAGAACACAGGAACCTCAAGGAGACTGCAACCAGAAAGGCCCCCGCCCCCCTTCAGAGGCAGAGAGGATCGCCCCGGGGGGCCACAACCAGCAGCCGGCAGAGTCCCAGGAGACATCAGCGGCAAGCCCTCAGGCCCGCCCGTAGCCTCCCACCCCCTAGCCGGCCAAGCCCGGGACCCAGCGACCCGGGACCCAGGGGCGACCACCCCCGCCAGGGACCCAGCAGAGCCCAGGGACCCAGACCCCACCAGACAGCCACCGGGATCTATCAGGCAGATGACAAAATCTTAAACCCCCAGACCCAAGAGCCACAAACACTCAGGCAGACCAAGGCACAACCCCTCACACCAGGTGTGGCAGGGGGAGGGGGGACGAAGATCCATATCATCAAGAGAAGTTCCAGGAGAGGGGAGGAGTCAAAGGCCCCACCTGACATATACAGTCATACACAAACACAGTCACACCCTCCCTCCCTCATGCTCACACATGCACATACAACCAAAGACTTAGAAAAATGCACGCCGGACACCCACTCATGCTCCCCATACACACCCTGTCCACTCTGGTCCCGGTACTGCTGCACATTGGGTACAACCGTCACCGGTAACCAGAGTTTGACCCTTTCTGATGGGGTACTGATGAGCAGGCTCCCCCGGCCAACGCTGAGCACAGCAATCTACCACCCCAGACCCCAACCAGACGGCCAGATCTCCCTCCTAGCCTCCAGCCCCAGGAAGCCAAGCAACATCAGAGGTGGCAAAGACCCCTAGTCTCCCGCCGCCTGCTCCAATATAGTGTTGTGTGATCATGAGGTGTATTCCATGGCTGTGGTGAGCGGGCAGTGCGGGCATCATCCGGCCTATGCCAGCTGATGCCACCGCACCACCCCACTTACACCCTCAGACCTCGGTGTCTAAGTGCGGATTAAAATTGGAAGTGGGCACCGGCACCCAGGAGGAGGCTGAGATATCCCCTTGCCAAATGCCGTTGAATGTGCTCACTCCCAAGGCCCTAAGTGTCTGTTTGTGTGGAATGTCGTCAGTGGAAGTGTATAAGGTGCAAATAAAATTGGGGGGCAGGTTGCCACAGGAATACGGAAATGGCGTCCATACCTGCACTCCCTGACTTGCCCACCCCCCAAGGTCCTATGTGTATGTTTGTGTGATGATGATGGCAGTAATCTAATTTAGAAAAATCATTACGCTTGAATTTAAGGAAACCTGTAAGTATTTCTGACATTAAGCTCCTGAGTCTAAGATATCTGGCACAAGCCTGGATTTTAGTAAAGTAGATATCAAGCAGAGGCAGCAGCATACCTGTTTTATAAAGAGAACACATACAGGTTAGATCTGGTTTAGATCAAGTAAACAACAATAAAAGTAGCGATCATCTCCAATGTTTTGAGAGATTTATTATAAAAATGTGCAAATTTGCTTCTTGTGTGAAATTGTCTAAAAATAATCAGTTGCTCACATCAAGAAAAGCAGGTGACCACCGTAGGAGGTGTGACGGTTTGGATTGTAAAATAATTCCCACTGATGTATACACACATCTCCAGTTGTTATTACCAGTGATACCCCCACATTACTGACAGCAAAAGAAGGTTGATGCTCATAGGAAAAGAGCTGCTCTCCATTCAGCTCTTGTGGGATGTGGTTGATGGCCTACATATGGGTAGAACTCAAAATGATAGGCTCATCTGAACGGTATGAAGGAAAAACCTGTAAAATACATGATTCTAAATAGCTTGTTAATGAAATGTGTGTGTTAGCTTAATATGCTAGTGTAAACTGTCACTAGGTAAGAGGGGTGTGGGTATCTGCCTGGTGATAGACTGGAGAAACAAACCAACTTCCAACAGGAACATACAGCAGGTCACTCACGGGTATGAAACTTTTTATTTGTCTGATTTGAGCAGCAGGTTGCCTACAGTTTCTACTGAACTAAATAAAACTTTAGAAAGTAAAAAAATAAAAATAAAAATGTGACTTTGTCAGCGTTTAACTGATTTGTCTGGTTTAGACCAAATAAACTAATTCACAAGTAAAAGTGAGTGCCTACTGTTGTGTTCAAATGCAGTGATTCAAAATAAAGATTTGCTTCTTGTGTGAAATGATCAAATCTAGGTTCTGATTTTGTAAAACATCTGTTGCTCACATCGTAAACATCAGGTGACCGCTGAACGAGGTGTGATGATTCTGAATCCGTGTTTTCCCACTGATGCAAAAACACAACATACCCACCTCCAACAGCAGTGTGACACCACTGGCACCATTAACAGTGTAAGAAGGTTGATGCTCAGATGCGATGCACATGTGGTCTCCATTCTTTAACAACACAGCTGCTGTAGGATGTGAAGCATGTCCACATCCAAATATGTAGAACTCAAAGTGATAGGCTCCTCTGACTGGTGCGATGAAAAAACCTGTAGTAGAATATGTAATAATAATAATAATAATAATAATAATAATGACAACAATACCAATAATAATAATAGTTGGGTTAGGGTTGTGATGTGATGAAATAGAAACCAGATCCCACTGACTTTTACAGAAGATGAATAAATGCATTATTAATAGTGTTTAGTGAAACTGAGTACCTGTATTTGGGTTGTGGGCATTTCCAATATTGGAAACAACACGTTTGAAGACCAGAGGTGTTTTTACATTAAAAGGTCCAACATCTCCTTCGCCTGAGTCCATCAGAGAGGCTGAAAAAGCCACTTGTTTCACTGGGAGTCAGAATATTTAAAGTTTATAAATTTAATTATTCAGACAGAGGTTTGTTGTCACTAAATAAGCATTAAGGACACTTGAATGAGCTAAATGTTTTCCAGTACTAAAACCTAAAATGAGGAGTATATGTAACCCTCCTGGCCATGTACTCTGGTACTCTGATGTGTAATGTTTAATTAAGGTCATTGATTGTTTCGGAAGGTATTTGAATAATGATCATTTATGTACACAAATACCTTGGTACTGCTGCTTCAGCTTGAACAGTTCGCTGGTGTTTGCTAAAAATTGTAGAAAAGAAATAAATGATCAAAAATGATGTAAGTTAACAATTGTAATACGTTTTTTTATAAAACATAAGGCTCTTCCAATGTCTAATTTGTAACTTTTACATGTATTTGTGTTTTCATTGTTAACACCTTGGTTTTGTTTCAGCTTGTCCAGCTCACTCTTCTGCAACTCCAGTTCTTTTGCGTTACCATACCAACTTTATTTCTACAGCACAATTTAAGACACAGCGTGAGAGCTGACCAAAGTGCTGAACCGGCAGGATCAATTAAAACAAAAGTAAAGACAATAAGAAGATAAAACACAACAATAAAGACTATAAAATCATAATACCATAACATGAATCACTGTCTAAAAGCCAAGTCACAAAAGTAGGTTTTTAAACGAGATTTAAAAACAGGCAGAGAAGATGCCAGCCTAACTGTAATGGGCAATGAGTTCCAGAGCATGGACAAACGCACGTTCACCTCGTGATTTGTAGGACATCCGGGGAGTGCAAGGCAGTAGACGGCCAGCTGACTTCAACATACGAGAAGGTACATAGGGAGTCAGCAGGCCGGACAGATAAGGAGGAGCTAGGTCGTGTAGGGCTTTAAAAACAAACATCAATATCTTAAAACACACACGAAATGTGATGGGGAGTCAGCTTTAGCTGTTAGTGTTAAAAAAACAAATATCAATTATCAGTATATTTCTATAAAAATACTTTAGGTAGAACAGTAACTCCTACAGGTGTACTTGGTTAAAATACCTTCATTTTCTTTCTGTAAGTACTTCACCTCCACCTTCAGTCCAGCCAGCGAGGTGCTCATCTCTCTCAGCGCAGCATTGATGTCTTGTGTACATGTTCTTTTGGTGCTTTGAGGCATTTCCTGCTTCTACATGTGAACCTGCTGGCTTCAAATATGAATTAATTTCATTGTCAGTTTGTAGGTGAAGCTGGGCCTCAGTAAGAGAGCAGATTAACAAAAGTTTAATAAGAATTGTCACCTTTCTTCAGTGTCAGCCTTTGCAGGTCAGAATTGTGCTTTCTATGTTACCCCAAGTTTTAAATGCAGCTTTCATTATCATTTAGTATCATTTCTATCAGATTGTAGTCTCAGGGAAGTTCCCAGGTGATTTGCGCAGTGGTGCAGTGGTTAGAGCTGTTGCCTTGTAGCAAGAAGGTCCTGGGTTTGCTTCCCGGCCTGGGATCTTTCTGCATGGAGGTTGAATGTTCTCCCTGTGCATGCGTGGGTTCTCTCCGGGTACTCCGGCTTCCTCCCACACTCCAAAGACATGACTGTTAGGTTAATTGGTCTGTCTAAATCACAGGTGTCAAACTCTGGACCTCGAGGGCCGCTATCCCACCTGTTTTAGTGTTTTTCCTGTTTCAACACACCTGATTTCAATTATCAGGTGATTAACATGTTTCTGAAGAGCTTGATGAGCTGCTGTACAGGTGAATCAACTGCTGGAACAGGGAAACAACAAAAAAATGCAGGATACCGGCCCTCGAGGACTGGAGTTTGACATCCCTGGTCTAAATTGTCCCTAGGTGTGAGTGTGTGTGTGCATGATTGTTTGTCCTGTGTGTCCTGGTGTTGCTCTGCGATAGACTGGCTCTCTGTCCAGGGTGTATCCCGCCTGATTGCCCATTGACCGCTGGAGATAGGCAGCCCCCCCCCCCCCCCCCCCACGTGGACAAAGCGGGTTCAGAAAATGCATGGATGGATGTAATTATTTTTTTGTTTATTTTTTATCACAGAATAACTCATTTAGATGTGATTTTTGTAAAAACTGAGTTTGTTTCTGAATTTTATTCCCAGAGGTTCCACTTGCTTTATGTGGTTTGCTGCAGCTTTGCGATCAGATAAGTGATGTAAAAGGAAATCAGTGTGAGATCAAATATTTCTCAAAATCTCCACTACTCATTGTTTGCATCATAAAATAAAATACTGGAAAATAACAAGATAGAATTTTCTAAAAGAATTGTTGAGAGATTCTGTTTTTGTTGAAGAGTTTACGAAAAAGTCTCAGTTACAATCAAACGGAATGTTTTATTGTTTTCATGTATGATGCTCCACCTGCAACATTAAATAAGTTAACCAGATTATCTTCTCTGATGTTTCCTCAAATGTTTAAAGATGATGATCTAGTGTGATGGATAATATAATTTTATGAATGATAAAATATTTTCTATCTTTGTTTCCTCAATAATTCTCATGTAATAAAATCTGAGAAACTATCTTATGGGAGGTGATAACATTCACATTTTCTTTTCTACAGCTTTGTTACTTCCTCTACAATTCATTTCCCCTAAAATTGAAGAAAATGATAATTTATTAATTAATGATTTAGTGAGCTTTTAATTTAACTGTTGAAAACAATACATCAGATTTTATTATTACAAAATATCCAAGAGTAATCTGGCGTATTTGGAATCATTAACATTTAAAGATAAAACAAATTATCAAATGAAAATTTCTCCATTGATCAAAGTTCACTTCTCTAAAAATCAGCCATAAAAAAGCTCTCTCGCTTTTCTTTTATTAATTTAGGAATGTCCAAAAAAGTACATTTATACCACAATATTTTTGCCTGATGATTCAGTTAGTAAAGGTTTAATGAAAAGAAATAGAAGAACTTGAAACTTACAAACAACAAAACTGTTTCTATAGAACATCCACTAGAGGGTGCTGTTTTGCAATATTTGAATAATGGCACCATTTTTAAATATTTTACAAAACTAACACTTAAACTAAAAAACGTTTTTTCAGTAACACGTGTTATAAACAGCTGTTTCTGATGATCTGCTTCAGGACTACAGATGAAACTTAAAAGGTTTAAAAAGGATTTAAAAAGAAAGGTGTGCTGTTTCCTGCCTCACAAAAGAAAAAGACAAATATTTTGTACATGTGAGATAAGAGACACACTGAAAATTTCCTTATGTTTTATTGTTGAAATGAAATTTCATTATTTATTAAAAACAGTTTAAGAAATGCCAATTTATAAATATAATTATTCATAACTGGTTCATCTTCATTTTTTTTAGAAAATTATTCGGAAAACTTTATCTATTAATTTGATTTCTGTCATGTTTGTGTCCCTTTGTTCCCCAGCCCCTCCAGTTCCCACTCCAGGTTCTCCTTTTGTGTTTCATAGTGCCCTCATGTGTCCTTTGTCTGTGTCTCATTTATGTGTCTCCTGTGTTCCTTTAGTCCTCTCCAGTCACCCTCTGCAGTCAGTCATCCCTCTGCAGTGTTTATAGTTTCAGCTTTTCATTTTATTAGTCTCTTTAATATGTTTTGTCCCACTGGTTTTTGTAGTTCTCCTTCCCTTTAGAATTTCAGTTTATGGTTGCTTTTCTGTTTTTAGGTTCACTCTTAGGTCATGTTTGTTTCTTCCCTGATTAGTCATTGCTTTCACCTGGTCCTCCCCACACACTCCACACACCTGCAGCTCATCTGCCTCCCATTATGCCCCAGTGTATTTAAGCCCTGTCTTGTCTCTGTGTCTTGTTGGTACATTGTTGTTTTGTCAGCGTTGGTTTGGTGCTCTGTGTGAGCTTCCTGTCCCGTCCCCAGTTTGTGCTTTAAGTAAGCTTGTTCTCATTTTTCTGGATTTTTGGATTTTGGCTCCCTGCCGTTTGGATTTACTTTTGTTTCATCCTACAAATACAAGGATTTTACTTTATATCAACTCCTGCCTCGTGTCATCCTGGGTTACTGCATTTTGGGTCCAAACAATCCTCGCAACGTGACAGAATGGACCGACCAACACGAGACCCAGCAGAATCCTGGACTCCACCATCAGACCGCTACCGGTACTGTGGCGACCCAGATGGATGCCGTGCCTTCATTGAAGCATGCGCTCGCCTGGACTCGGCTTCTTCGGATTTCGATAGGCTATCCATCATGTTGTACAGTTTGGGTGGTAGCGCCCTGGAGTGGGCTGCGGACTATTTTGAAGGACGTACAATCAGGACTGTGCCTTTCTGGGACTTTGCCAAGAACTTTCTACTCACCTTTGGCCGTGGTCCTCCTCCACCAGTCGCTCCTGCCACCTCCTCCTACATCTGCTCCTAAACTCCAGTGCCATCCTACTTCTGCCCAATCTATCAGAACCGGCTTCATCTCCTTCTCCCCTGAACCTGTTGGTGCCATCTCAGCACCTCTGATGGGCCAAACCACCACACCCTCACCTGGTTCCGACAACGCTGCCTCTTCATCCCTGGTGGGTTGTTATTCCTCCCCATCTTCTGTTTCTGCCAGCGTCATCTCCACACCTCCACCTGTTCCAGACAGTGCTGCCGAATCCTCTCCAGTGGCTGCTGTCAGGTTTAAGCACCTAAGACACCATATAACAACACAACACAAGGAAAGAGACACAAAAGTCAGAATTCTGTTTAAGCTCGAGGAGAATGGAATAAGGCCACACCAACTCAGTCTCCACTGAGCTGACAGTTCCTCCAAACCATTCTGGCCTTTGGAATCCGAGCACCTCTATTTATTACAAGTTGGGAGCTTCCCTAGTTACATGCCTGAAGAGCTGATCTAAAGGGAGGGGGAAAACACAGCTCTCAGTCTTAAATTGTTACAAGTTTAAAACAAAAAGCATTCATTATTACACAAAGAACTTTCAGTGTCTAATCACACGATGAGTAGCAAACAGTTGCACGAGTCAGCAATTGACAGATCAGCAGATCTCCACAGGTCATCCTTAGGTCACATTAGGTCAGATTTTAACACCCTTAAAGGCTCGTGAGGGGACTTTACAATACAGCAACTGTTTAAGCATTCAAATGGTAAAATAATTAAGCATAAAACATGGTAAATGAAAACAATCTTTAATTGTAATTAAAATGATAAATGAAAACATGAATAATAATTCTATCATTTCCTCCCTGTTTATCATGATTAATGCCATTTTTTCTCATATCACTAGAAAACCACTTCCTTTTAGATTTTCGGTAACTAGGTCATTTTTTAACGACATCATTTACACTCA
Organism: Nothobranchius furzeri; assembly: GCF_043380555.1. Taxonomy (NCBI): domain Eukaryota; kingdom Metazoa; phylum Chordata; class Actinopteri; order Cyprinodontiformes; family Nothobranchiidae; genus Nothobranchius; species Nothobranchius furzeri. The sequence continues at coordinate 31,916,744 of NC_091755.1, forward strand.
GGAGGAAAATAGCTAATACAAGAGGAATGTTTTAAAACTTTATAAAAAAATCAAACTAAAAGACTAAATCAACTTATTATTAAAAATCAAACCAAAAGACTAGATCAACTGGAACAGAGTCACGTGGCATGCCTTTATTCACTCACAGATCTGAACCAAACAGCATCTCAACATGATGCTTCTGAGCTTCGTCCTCTTCTCCCAGGTCTTCGGGGTCTGGTACGACGAACAGGGGAAACTCCTGCGCCACAGAAAACTCCTGTGCCATCAGTCAAGATGATGGGGCAATGGCTACGTTGATTAGTCTCGTTATCAGGGCTCGGATTTATGGAATGCAGCAGCACCCACACAGAGTCAGAATGGCTGCGAACACAGCTAGGGACACCAACACTGTAGACACCAGTGTGCGATACTTTCCAAACATGTCGAACATTGAATCCCACATGGATGTGTCCACGCCTGAGTGTTCTTTCATTTTACCAGTCAAGAGTGCAAAGTCCTTCCAGAGCCACAGTGAGACTGCCATCTTCTGCGGTGTTGTTCGGGAGGAAGGAGCAACATTCTTCGCCAAAAATTACGCAGACTCCACCTTTTTCGGCCAGGATCATGTCGAGAGCAATTCGGTTCTGAAAGGCCATGAGAGAAGTTGCTGCCAGCGGTCCATGTACAGCCTCGAATCCACTCTGCGTCCAGTTGCAGAGTCTCTGCACATTGAAATGGATATAATTAATTTGATCAACATTCTTATTAATTGTACACCACCAACACAAAGAAGATTCAATTCCTGCAGCTACTTGATCGACTAATTTACAGTATACTCATCAGAGACCCCTCGTGGAACACCAATAGCATCGATGTAGGTTGGGCCAGTCTGTCCTTGCCAGGTTACATCACGTTTGGTTCGATGCTTCCATTGTCCAGGGATTACACTAGATAGTCTCTCAACTAATTCTTGAGCTGATGTGGGGTACACAGACACAGGTAACAGCAGTGCGAGTGGCTGACCATCGTTTTGTTGGGGGTTCAAGGGGATAATTTGTTGTGTTAAGATGAATTATTATTTGGCGACTGGTAAGAACCATCGACATTCTTTTTGACCATTTCTAAGCTCTTTCTGTGTAACCATAGGATCCTCTAGCCCAGTGGTTCCCAAACTTATTTAGCCGCGCACCCCCTTCTATGTCCCGACCATGTCGACGCACCCCCCCCCCCCCCCCCAGCCCCCACATCAGGGCATGGCTCTATATATATATATATATATATATATATATATATATATATATATATATATATATATATATATATATATATATATATATATATATCAAATGCCAAGCTAAACAGACAGGGTTAAAAAATTCCCCATCACTTTCATTTTTTAAATAGAAATTAATAAGCATTCGATACCATTACAATTTCCTTTGATTTCATTTTAAATTAATATTTAGAGTGCCCAGGTAGCACATAAACAATGCACGTTTAACCTGTGCGGCCAGAGCGCTCTCCTTCCTTCTGCTCTGCGTAAACCTGAGCTGATCACCTACTTGTGCGTAATCAAATGTCAATAGGGGACAAGATATAGCCATGATGTTCACTTTTACCTCAGACCGACTTATTGCTGTTTTATGGTGTGGCTGAATCTGCGATCCGCTGCCACGCGGACTGGAATAACAAATGCTGCAGTAACAGGACTTGTGGTCAGGTTTATGAGGAGTCACTGGCTGGAGCGGACCCGACTTTAATACGTCATCCCAAAATAGAAGCTAATATCTTAATTTGACCTGAAATGTTGTTATAAAACCTCTTAAAAGGTTTTATCACGGAGGAGGCAGTGTTCATTTCTGCATTCAGTCTGACGGCGCGCCGGAGTTAAAGCAGCGTGCGCGCTTATTGAATCTGTGTGTGTGTGTGTGTGTGTGTGTTTGTGTTTGTGTTTGTGTTTGTGTTTGTGTGTGTGTGTGTGTGTGTGTGTGTGCGCGCGCGGCACAGCCGCTCGAGTCACCGCGTCTCGTTATTGGCGCTATTTAAACCAATGTTGTAAAATGACTTCTGCCCAGCCCAGATGTGCTCACTTGTGCACCCGTGAGCCGTGGTTCCGCTGGAACGCGTCTGACCTCTGACAGACGCACTCTGAACTTCAGATCTTCAGCGCACTGTTAATAGCCTGAATGGGAATCATTTGTTGATTTATTTTGTTACATCCACAATGTTCTGTGTGTGAGGTTTACAATGTCAGAACACCTGCATGAGACAGGGTGTTAATTACAATCTGCCAGAATGACTCGCCACATTCAGATTCCTCTCACACCGTTAAAAATGATCAGATACGGAACATATCGGCGTGCGCAGGCCAGAGTGCTGAAGCTCGGCGCATTGTTATTATGAAGCTAGGGCACATGTGGCGGACACACACGCGCGCAAAACTATACTTGTTTTCAATTACGTTTATTGGGCCCACTTACTTTTTTTTTTTTTTTTTTTTTTTTACCGTGTCCTGTCTGGCTGTGAAGCAAGCAGAATTGATGTCTGAATGCTGGTGACAAGCCTTACAGATTTATTCTCAGGTGGAGCATCAAAGCGTTTGCTTTTAATGTCACGCCTGATACTTAAAACTTTATTGTTATTGTTGTTGAATGCTTTGTAATTCCGACCAGACACGGAGACAGAGGTTCCACAAAAATAAACAATGAACAAGAGTCTGCTTCTAGACCTGCAGAAAAAGACAAAAAAAAAACAAAAGGACACAAAAAAGGGACACAACAACAATACAACAAGATCTACCTATCACTGCGTCAACTTGATGAAAAAATAAACAAAAAAACAATATATATATATATATATATATATATATATATATATATATAATCAACACTGCTTAACTGAAGAATCACGATAATAAATCACAATGCATTAAGTGCCCCCCATAGTCTTAAGACTTGTGTTTAACGTGCCCAAGCCCATACTTTTGAGAGCGCCATGTGAGCACCTGTGTGTGTACACGCGCTTGTTTATTTAAGGTTTCTCTATAGGAGCGTCCAACAGAGAGTGTGAGGGACCACAGATCCGCCCCCCAAAGATGCGCAGGAGACGGGGGGAGCTCCAAGTCCCAGAGATCCAGGCGTTGCCCCAGAATGCAGGAACCCCAAGGAGACTGCAACCAGAAAGGCCCCCGCCCCCCTCGAGAGGCACAGAGGATCGCCCCGGGGGACCACAACCAGCAGCCGGCAGAGTCCCTGGAGATATCAGCGGCAAGCCCACAGGCCCGCCCGCAGCCTCCCACCCCCTAGCCGGCCGAGCCCGGGACCCAGCGACCCGGGACCCAGGGGCAACCACCCCTGCCGGGGACCCAGCAGAGCCCAGGGACCCAGACCCCACCAGACAGCCACCGGGATCTATCAGGCAGATGCCAAAATCTTAAACCCCTAGACCCGCTTGCCACGAACACTCAGGCAGACCATGGCACAAACCCTCACACCAGGTGTGGCAGGGGGAGGGGGGACAAAGATCTATATCATCAAGAGAAGTTCCAGGAGAGGGGAGGACCCAAAGGCCCCACCTGACATATACAGTCATACACAAACACAGTCACACACTCCCTCCTTCATGCTCACACATGCACATACAACCAAAGACTTACAAAAATGCACGCCGGACACTCACTCATGCTCCCCATACACACCCTCTTCACTCTGGTCCCGGTACTGATGCACATTGGGTACAACCATCACCAGAGTTTGACCCTTTCTGCTGGGGTGCTGATGAGCAGGCTCCCCCGCCCAACGCTGAGCACAGCAACCCACCACCCCAGACCCCAACCAGACGGCCAGATCTCCCTCCTAGCCTCCAGCCCCAGGAAGCCTAGCAACAACAGAGGTGGCTAAGACCCCTAGTCTCCCTCCACCTGCTCCAGTATAGTGTTGTGTGATCATGAGGTGTATTCCAAGGCTGTGGTGAGTGGGCAGTGCGGGCATCATCCGGCATATGCCAGCTGATGCCACCGCACCACCCCACTTACACCCTCAGCCATCAGTGTCTAAGTGCAGTTTAAAATTGGAAGTGGGCACCGGCACTCGGGAGGAGGCTGAAATATCCCCCTGTCAAATGTCGTTGAATGTGCTCACTCCCAAGGCCCTAAGTGTGTGTTTGTGTGGAATGTCGTCAGTGGAAGTGTATAAGGTGCAAATAAAATTGGGGGGCAGGTTTCCACAGGAATGCGGAAATGGGGTCCATACCCGCACTCCCTGACTTGCCTACCCCCCAGGGTCCTATGTGTATGTTTGTGTGATGATGTGAGGGAGCAGGAGGAGAGAAATATGCGGGGATGGGGAGGAATGGCTGGTTGGGCTTAGCCCTCCAGGGAGCCAGCTCCCCTACTGGCCCCAATAGGCACCTCTGTTGTCAAACTGCCACCCAGGGCATGGAGACCCCAGCCCATCCTGCCAGGGCCCAAAGCAGCAGCATTACAGAGCCCCATGGAGTCCGAGGGCACCAACCCAGCCCCACCCCAGCAGAATATCTATGCCCATCCCTGCATTTGCACAATTTCCAGAATATATAAGACATGGGACATCCAGGTAAGGTTGGGTCCTCCCCGTCCTGGACCTACCCCTCCCCTGTGATGGAACGGCAGAGGAGCCAAGGTCTACCTGATGCCCCCGAACCCGGGCCAGGCACTGCTGCGTGTTCCTGTCTTCTTCCCGGCAGCATACATGTCAGGACCTGACCCCCAAGGGCCTGCCCAGATCCCCACACGGGGCCGGCCACCCCCAAACCCCGAGCCCCCAGGCCCCCACCCAGACCCACCCAGGGGCATTGCAGCCACCAGGCAGTGACCCATGGCCGCCGCCAAGATCCCCAAGGGGCCCCACTCACAACCGCCAGCAGTCCACCCCCCGAGGCAACCCAAGCACCTCCAGAGGGGGGCAACGGCCCCCAGTCCCAGACACCCCCAGTGAACCCACCTCCAGGGAACATCCGGATATTCCAAACTCAGACCCCACACCCCCCCACCCACACCATCCCGCAGGACAACATCAACGGCCCCCCACCATCGCTATGTGATGGAACCGATCAAAGGAGCCCAGAGAGATTCATCTGAAGTGGAAGCAGAGGCTATATCAAGTGCAATATGATCTAACAAAAGATTTCTATACTGGTTAATGCAGAGAGTTTCTCTATTTTTCCAATTCAAGAGGATAGTTTTCTTAGCGATGCACATGGCAGTCAGAACCACGTGAACCAAAGATATTGCAATCGGGACATCGTCCAGCTTTCCCAGTAGACAAAGAGAGGGGGAAGTTGGGATATGGCATTTCAGACATTTTGACAGATCCTCACATACTCTACCCCAAAATTCCTGGACAGGTGGGCAGGACCACAGTGCATGAATGTAATTGTCAGGAATGTTGTTTGTGCAGTGTGTACAGGTGTCAGACGACACAAACCCCATCTTGAACATCCGATGACCTGTATAGTGTACTCTGTGTAGAATTTTGTACTGAATTAATTGTAAATTGGGGTGTCTGATCATTTTAAAAGTTTTTAAACAAGTTTGGGGCCAGAAGCCCTGGTCAAAGCTAACTGATAGATCCATCTCCCATTTTTCAATAGGGATTGCAATTTTATCGTCTATTTTGGACAGTGTCTTATATACTTTAGACCAGACCTGGGCATTTTACGGCCCGCGGGCCACATACGGCCCTTTGGTTGACTTTGACCGGCCCGCGTAAGGTTAATTGGAAATTACAAAATAAATGTATTTTCTCATTTTTACCTCATGCATGGGCTAAGGCTGCATTGCTTTTATTTTGAAGTTGTTTTTTACGTGCACAATGACGCAACACGTATAGCAACAAGTGCCCGCGGTTGACATGGTGATTGTAGCCCCAGAAATGTCCGCTCACGCAAAAAAAAAAAAAAAAAGAAACAAAGAAAGATGCCGAATGCAGGATTTTCAACAAAAATTGGACTTTTAAGTATTTTTTTTTTACTGAAGTCGGAGGCAAAGCCGTGCATTTGGTTTGCGGGGAGGAGATTGCCGTGTTTAAGGACTACAATTTGAGTCGGCATCATGACAAGAAACACTCGGAAAAATACAAGAACTTGTCTGATGCTGAGAGGGCTCGGACATCCGAAGCTTTGCTAGCAAAGTTGCAAAAGCAGCAAGGCTGTTTTACTAAGCTTCACACATCCAGGGATGCAGCAACCAGGACCAGCCTTGTAATATCCCACAAAATAGCTAAAAACAGCAAGCCGTCGGAGGGAGAGTTTGTCAGAGTGCATGGTGGACTCTGCCGCACTAATACGCCCTGAAAAAAAGGCGCATTTGAGCAAATCCCGCTGTCCAGGCAAACCGTGACCAGGAGGATCGAGGTCATTGCGGGGAACCTGGAGCTTCAGCTGCAACGTGAAGTGGCAAGTTTTGACTTTTTCTCATTGGCCTTGACGAGAGCTGGGATGTCCGGGACACAGCCCAGCTGCTCGTATTTGTCCGGGGATAACGGAGCTCACAGAGGAGCTGGCAGCAATGCGGTCGATGAAAGCGACAATGACAGGGAGTGATCTTAGGGGTAAATGCGTGCATGGACACTCTGGGATTGAAATGGGAGAGACTGTCAGGTGTCACAACAGACGGTTGTCCAAACCTTACAGGGAAAAATGTCGGACTTTTGAAACGCATGCAAGATAAAAGTGACAGACATCTATGCAGATCAAAAATAGGTGTTTTTGCATTGAATTATACACCAACATGTGTTGTGCAAGTCAGTGCTAAAAATCAACCATGTTACTGATGTTGTTACTAAAATAATAAACTTCATCAGGGCACGGGCAATGAATCACAGACAGTTTGTGGCTCTTTTGGAGGACTCCACACAGCTGTCAGATGGCTCAGCCTGGGGAAAGTGCTGAAGAGGGTTTGGGACTTGAAAGCAGAGATTCAGGATCTCTGCTGGATTTCTACTCTTCTCTAAGGAGAACTTTCCAAACCTGAGGAGACATGCTCAGAAGATATTGGTTCTCTTCGGCTCTACCTACATTTGTGAACAAACATTTTCAATGATGAAGTTTACAAAATCCAGGTAAAGATCCTCTCTCACTGATGATCATTTGTCAGCTGTGCTTCGCATCTCCACCTCAGACATTCAACCTGACTTTGATGCACTCGTTAAAGCCCAGCAGAGACTAGATTTCTCTCATTGAATAAGAAAAAAATCGCTTAAAAACAAAAAATAAGGTGTTTGGACCACAAATGTAGGCAACTAGCAGTGAACTGGGACACTTTTTTTAAACCTCTTTCTCAAGATCACAGTTCAGTGATTTTATTTTACAGACAATACTGCGTGTCTGTAGAATGCTAAGAACCTCTTTCCAACCATATTTGAAACTCAGAATGTGTTTTGGAGTGAATGTGACTAAAACTGTTAACTAATATAAGTCACAAATGTTTAACAAAAACTAAATGTGCACTTTGTTTACCATTGCCTTGGGAAATTTGAATAAATCACATTTTTGTAAGCCAACCTCACTTTTTCCTTTTTGCTCATTTATAACATATAGTCTACTCTTACCAGCTTGAAAAAACGATGGTATTTACTGCTTTTTATAAAGAAATACCATTAATATTGTGCATAATTGACTTCAGCCTTTTGGCCTGGCCCTCCACAATATTTTCTATTGCTCATGTGGCCCCATGGAAAAAATAATTGCCCACCCCTGCTTTAGACAGTAGTTTGGGGGGTTTGAGATTATAAAAGTCTAATACCCTTGGTGGTGTTTGTAATTCTATTTTATTGAGCTTAAATTTTTGTTTGACTACAGATTTAATTTGGTGATATTCTAAAAAGCTATTCTTATCCATTCCAAATTGGAAGACTATTTGATTAAATGGGATGAAGTCCAATCCTTCATATATGTGTTCCAGGTATAGGATTCCTTTATTTTTCCAGTCCGGAAGGTTAATCATTTTGTTGTTTTGCAAAATGTCAGGATTGTTCCAGATAGGTGTGCGTCTGCATGGTACTAGTGAAGACTCTGTCATTTTAAGATACTCCCACCATGCTGTCAGAGAAGTGCTGATACTAATACTTTTAAAGCTTTCATGTTTTCTTATGCTTGAGCTAATAAATGGTAAGTCTGAAAGCTCTATCGTATTGCAAAGTGTCTGTTCTATATCTAACCAGGACTCATCTAATGGGTTATCTTGCAACCATCTTGGTATATATTGCAGCCTGTTGGCTAAGAAATAATAATAAAAGTTGGGTAAATCCAGTCCTCCTCTGTCTTTGGTCTTCTGAAGCGTTTTTAAGCCAATTCGTGGAGGTTTATCCTGCCAAAGGAATTTAGTAATTGAGGAGTCCAGAGATTTAAACCAGTCAGCTGGAGGTTTGTTTGGGATCATCGAGAATAAGTAATTTATTCTGGGTAAGACCATCATTTTAATTGTAGCAACTCTCCCCATGAGTGATATTGGTAAGGATTTCCATCTTGCAAGATCATCTTCCACTTTCCTTAAAAGTGGGATGTAGTTTAGTTTGGTTAGATCTGCTAACTTGGGAGAGATATTAATTCCCAGGTATGTGATATTCCCTGACTCCAATTGTGTATTAAGCAAATTGACAAAAGAGAAATTAATTGGTAGAACTGTGGATTTTAACCAGTTTATAGAGTAATCTGAAACACTTGAAAAAGAGATAATCAGTTCTATTGCTTGGGAGAGAGAGGATTGAGAATTCTGGAGAAAGAGTAAAACATCATCTGCATAAAGACTGATCTTATGTTCTATTTTCTTACACTTTATCCCTTTAATGTCTGTTGTTTGCCTAATTGCTGCTGCTAGTGGTTCGATAAAGATAGCAAATAGTGAGGGGGAGAGTGGGCATCCCTGCCTGGTCCCCCTCTGAAGACAGAAGCTAGCTGATATTTGGTCGTTCGTCCTGACACGTGCTGTTGGTGAACTGTATAATGGTTTTAACAAGAGACTAATATTGGCTGAATTCATGTTTGGCTGTAATCTGCCGCTCTCTTCGATTTCCCTCACCATTCTGAAAAATGTTGGAGCCAGAATGATCCAGAATTCTTTGTAGAATTCTACTGGGAACCCGTCTGGACCTGGAGCTTTCCTATTAGCCATGGATTTAAGGGCTTCCTGGAGCTCTGCTGATGTTAGTGGCGAGTCCAGGACTGTAACTTGGCTGTCTGATAATTTAGGAAGTGTTATCCTGTCAAGGAACTTATTGATCTCATGATCTGATGGGTTTATCTGTGGTGAGTACAACGTTTGGTAAAAGTCTCTGAAGGTGTTGTTTATTCTTTCAGGGTCATTAACTATATTCCCGGTTGAGTCTTTAACAGCAGATATGGTAGTTTTCGCTTTATTTATTTTTAATTGGCTAGCTAAGAATTTACCTGATTTATTACTATGTTCGAAGTTTTCAATTCGTAGTCTTTGTGCTAAAAATTGTGTCTTTTTGTCAATAATTCCATGAAGTTCTAATTTAGCTTTACGTAATTTGCTCATTGACTCTTCTTCTGTGGATGCCTCTAAAGACTTGATGATTTCCTCTAACTCCTGAATACGTTTGTTTTCTGTTTTTTTCTTTGGCCCACCCACAAATGAGTTTCTACGCTAATGGTGACATATGACAGACTTCTCTGAGCTCCGCAGCCATTACACTTTTCACCCCCCCCACCCGTAGCGGCAGCTCGCGCACCCCAGGGGTTGCGCGCACCACACTTTGGGAATCCCTGCTCTAGCCCATGAGCCAGTGGTAGCAAACACCTCGCCCCAATTTGGCCCATGAGTTTTGAGTCCTGAGCTGTCCAAGTACCAGTCATATCCCTCCCAGATGTTCCCTTTGTAGCTTCCTACAGTTATGTCAGCCAGGTTAAATATAACCTTGGCATCTGTACGGCTCCCCTTGTAACAAAAATATAGATCAGGAGAGTACCATTGGCCCTTTTCCCTACAGGAGTTAGAGAAATTGGATAGCAGCGGGGTATGTTTTTCAGAATTTGCATAATAGTAAGACACTGGGGTGTAAAATGAGTCAGCTATTCCCACAGACAGGATAAGTAGTATCAGCTGCATCCTTAAGTGTCAGTTTGTTTTGTCACCACACGTTTACAATGATTTAAATGAATCCAAAATGATCGTTCTGCTATTTTACTTGCAGTGGGAGTGGTCAGCAAAACCTGAAATGGCCCTTCCCACTTAGGAGAATGCCAGTGTTCCTTCTGATGCTTTTAATCAGAACCCAGTCTCCTGGCTCCACTAAACTGATTTTCTGTGGAGACACAGATGAGGAGGGTTCATCAGTCTTTTGGTCTTTTTGTTTTTCAAACATTTTTCTCATGTAATCAGCTAATGTAGCTTCTTCTGGAATTTCCCATATGTTGTTAAAATAGGGTAATCTGTAAGCTCTTCCAAACAACATCTCATATGGTGTAACACCTGTAGAGTTAGTGATGTTACAATATAACTTTACTAGGTCTAAACATTTAGTCCATGACCTTCCTGTTTCTTCCATACACTTCTGTAGTCTATTTTTTATGGTACCGTTCCGCCTCTCTATAAGGCCAGCACTCTCGGGATGGACAATGGTTTTTTAGATTTATTTGGAAACAGTCACCTATTTTTGTGATTACTCGATTTACAAAATGTGTTCCATTGTCACTGTATATTTTTTCAGGAATGCCATAGCGCGGTATTATGTCTTTACATAATGCTTTGGCTACTGTAATAGCATCAGGATGTTTTGTTGGAAAGAGCTCTACCCATTTGGTAAAAGCATCAACTATTACAAGGCAATATGTATAGCCCTCACTTTGTTTAAGTTCAATAAAATCCATATGGATGTTTTGAAATGGATATTCAGGTGTTGGAAATTTCCCTTCGTTTAGGTCTCAAGTTTCCTTGTGGATTGTGTTTTGCACATTTCAAACATGCTCTGCAATTTTTTTTTGAATAGTTATTAAAGCCATAGGTTGTATATTGCTTTTCTACCTGTTCTATCATCCCCCCTGTTGAGACATGTGTGACACCATGACTCAATACTAGGGATGAGCCGGATACTCGTTTCAGACGAGTATCCGGTACGGATAAAGCATTTTTGACGAATACGAGCATGAGACGAGTAAACCTCGGAAATATCTGTAACCGTGCTGAAGGAAAATCCTCATTGGGTAACTGACTGTCTTCACGCTCTGTGACTGGCCAGTCACACAGAGCTCCCGCCCCTCCCTACACACAAAATTCTCTAGCCGGCCGGGAGCACAGTCCATCCGGCTCATCCACGCACACACACAGAGACGGTAATGGATCTTGCTGTGCTTGCTTCACTGTTGCTCACGTTTCTTCAGTTTTCCCTAGGTTTTCTTCAGCTCGCCTCTTTTTCAGTTGAACATTTAAAGTTACTTTTTTCATAACTTACTGTACATGGTGCATTTGACAAGACAGAGCTGACGTGCTGCATTAACTCAAAACCTCCGCTCTGGTCGGGTTTTTTATTTTTTAACTCCATCTCTCTCCCTCTCACCCTCTCTATCTCTCTCAGACACGCACACCTTAATAAACATTGTTTTGTTTAACTTTGTGTGGGGCAAAATGCCCTATATATATATATATACATATATAAAGTTGTGTCTGGTTCTAGCATTTCATATTTCCTAGTTCCTACTGCATGAGTTCAGATGTATTAATCCATGCACTTAAATATTAATGTTCTGATTTTATTAAAAACTTGTTCTGTAATAGTTTCTTTACTATTGTGATCAAAAATATTTTATCTCAATTCTGAGGCTGCTCTGTAAATAGTTTTCAAATAAACAATACACATATCAACTTCTGATCATTCCATATCAATTTCAGACTTGAAATATTGTATTGATGTAAACCACAGCCACTTCCAGTTAACCACGCCCACTTCCAGGTTATGCCACGCCCATTCTGAGTACAGCTACAGATACAGATAATTTAGTTGGTTGAACAGATACAGATACGGATAAAGATAGTGGTGTACTCGCTCATCCCTACTCAATACTGCTGCCCACTTATAGAGATTTTTTGGTAGGATGGGTTTTCCTTCTGGTCATTTGTAGAAGCCGTCTGTTTTTGTTGCGCCTTTTTTAATCCACAGTTGTTTTTCTGATTCAGGACTTTGGTTTTGCATGTCTGCCAGGATTTCTCCTGTCACGTCTGTGTCTGCATTTAGATGCAGAATGTTAGAAGCAGAAGCAGCCGCTTCTTTTGCAGTTTTGTCAGCAAATGCATTCCCTAATGAAACTGGGTCATTTCCTGCTGTATGAGCAGCACATTTGCAAATTGCTACAAGTTCTGGAAGTAGCACCACTTGTAAAAGTTCTGTTAACAGTTGAGCATGAGTTACTAGTTTGCCTGTTGATGTCACCATACCTCTATTCTTCCAGTGCTGAGCAAACGCATGCACTGTGGAGAATGCATAATGGCTGTCTGTGTATATGGTCACCTTTTTGTCTTTCATTAATTTACACTTCAGTTAAGGCCACAATTTCAGCTGCTTGTGCTGAAAAAGTGTTAGGTAATTTTCCTGCTTTAAGGATTTTTGTTGCTGAAACTACAGCAAAACCAGTTTGTGTTTTTCCAAATCGATCTTTGCTGGATGAACCATCTACAAACAGTATTTCTCCTTCATTTAATGGTTGATCTTTTAAGTCAGCTCTAGGTTTTGCCAGCTGTTCAGTTTCTTGTTGGCAATCATGTGACAGACCATCATCTGATGTAGGCATCAGTGTGGCTGGGTTTAGTGTCGTGCACCGCTCTATAGTTAATTGTGGTGGTGAGAGCAGTGTTGCCATGCAGGATAAATGACGTGCAGGTGAGAGAAACATCATATTGGTCTGGAGCAGAAGTGCGGACACAGTGTGAGGCACTTTCAGAGTCAGTGGATGAAACAATACAATACCTGCATTACACTGCCATAGAGGACGCTATTACTGCTCTTACACATGGAGGAAGAGCACACGCCACACTGTCTAGTTTGGATGAGTAATAGGCTATAGGCCTCAGTTTTGCTCCGTGCTGCTGTAATAACACGTAAGTCATGAAAGGACCTTTGCAGTCCACCATCTGAATAAATGGTTTCTGATAGTCTGGGAGTGCCAGAGCTGATGAAGATACCAGAGCCTGCTTCAGATTACAGAAAGCATTTTCAGCCTCCGGGTGCCATTTCAGCTTGTCAGTCATTTTAATGTTTTCTTCATACATTAGTTTCTGCAGAGGACATGCTATTTCTGCATAGTTTGGGATCCAGTTTCTGCTGTAGTTTGTCAGTCCTAAGAAGGACATTATTTGTGTTTTTGTTTGAGGTTTGGGAGCTTGCAAGACTACAGTGTGTTCTTGCTGACCTTGCGTTCCTCTTTGGCTAGATGCTTCAACAGAGCAACTGTATCTGTTTTACAGCTCTGCTCGTCAGCAGAGACGAGAAGGACGTCATCTACGTGTCTGTTTCAAGTGTGTGTGTGTGTGTGTGTGGGGGGGGGTCTGGCGGGTCCAGTGAGTAACGATACTGTTTTCACCTCTGAGAACAAAGAGGTCTTGTTTTCCATCTGTCTGTCTTCCAATTTGTTGTTCTGTGCTGCTGGATCGTCTAGTCATGCAGAATAAGACATGTGGTTAGGCTGTTTGGTCAGTTTAGGGCAATTTCAAGCCAAATGACCCTCTTCACCACAGTTCCAGCAACCAGAAGTGTGTTTTAGTTGATGGCCCCCCCGGGCACTGTCCCCTCGCACTCGAAATCTACCTCCACCCCTGCCTCGGTGTTTATTTTGACAATCATGGGGTAGAGGTGTGCATTGGTTGTAAGCTGGAGGGGTCTGTGAATCCAGCACAGATTCTGCAGAACTCAGGTCTGGGTAAAGTCTGGGTCCATCTGCAGCTGCTGTAGCTCTTGCATGAGTCATTAATTCATTAACCGAGCAGATTTCCAAAGCCAGCACGTGATTTTTGATCCACCTTGTAATTTGTGGCTGAAAGCCCATTAACAGGCCGTTTTTTAACAGCTGCTCATACGCACCGCCAGAATCGGTCTCCTGTCCCGGTGTTTGCGGGGCGGGTGCTGGGATCCCACAATGAGTTTTGAACTCCTCCTCATAACGTGTTCTAAACTCATCCACAGTTTCACCTGGGTTTTGTTTAGTACCAGCCAAGTGACTGTAGTTTGCATGTTTTTTAACTTTTAGTCCCACCGCAGCACCTTCTGCGCCAAGTAGGGTGTCCTCGTCATGTGTCTGTCTGCGAGGAGCTGGTCCTGTTTCATCATCCTCTTTTCTGTGGAACATTAAACAATAATTAAATAATTAAAAAATAAGCTGAGGTGTTTTTTAACTCCATTTAAACAAGCATAACATGAATGATGACAAATATAAACATAAATTAAAGAGCAAACATCCTATGAAATTCCAAAGTAAAAAAAATGGTTTGTATTGTACAGGAACATACAACAGATGTAAGAGAATGAGAGTGAAATTAAAGTAGCTATCCGGAGTTTTCCCCTTTCAGAAATTATGTATGATTTGTCAGAAATCCGTAAAAGTGATTATCTTATCATGTACTGTGATATAATGTAAGCAATACATCTTTTTTTATTTAATTATTTTTTACTAAGCACGCCCCCTGCCCTGCAGAGCTCCGTGCAATTGGAAACTGAGCGTCGACCAGAACTAACCAATAGTGTTAGACTACCGCTTAGATCAGGGGTGGGCAATTATTTTTTCCATGGGGCCACATGAGAAATAGAAAATATTGTGGAGGGCCAGGCCAAAAGGCTGAAGTCAATTATGCATAATATTAATGGTATTTCTTTATAAAAAGCAGTAAATACCATTGTTTCTTCAAGCTGGTAAGAGTAGACTATATGTTATAAATGAGCAAAAAGGAAAAAGTGAGGTTGTCTTACAAAAATGTGATTTATTCAAATTTCCCAAGGCAATGGTAAACAAAGTGTGCACATTTGGTTTTTGTTAAACATTTGTGACTTATATTAGTTAACAGTTTCAGTCACATTCACTCCAAAACACATTCTGAGTTTCAAATATTGTTGGAAAGAGGTTCTTAGCATTCTACAGACACACAGTATTGTCTGTAAAATAAAATCACTGAACTGTGATCTTGAGAAAGAGGTTTAAAAAAAGTGTCCCAGTTCCCTGCTAGTTGCCTACATTTGTGGTCCAAACACCTTATTTTGTGTTTTTAAGTGATTTTTTTCTTATTCAGTGAGAGAAATCTAGTCTCTGCTGGGCTTTAACGAGTGCATCAAAGTCAAATTTGTTGGTCTCTCTTCCTTTAGACCAAGCACGGGTACGGAGTAGATGGAGTTAAACACCTTTTAAGTTGACAGAACGAGGAGACAAATGATCAGAAGTCCATTCACTGTTTCGCCGCTCATGAGGGGGAGAGTCTCTGCAGCAAGTCCCGCGACCTGCTCTTGCCAGATGCTTCGGACAGACTCTCACCGTTCTGCTGAAAACGGCTGATTTTTATTGAAGATTACAGGAATGTTACATACGTAGTTTGCCATACACACACGTAATTCTGCCATCTGCACCTGCAGACGCACGTCAGCTAATAGCCTTGTTAATGAAAGACCAATTCATCCCAAGGACATGCAACCTTGAGATGATCAGGACACATCCTGCAACATCCTTTGCTAACAAAGACAGTTGTTCTTGTATTGAGGAACTGAAGGAAGGAACGCTTTCACTCCCTTATGCAGCTGTTCAGCTTGAGCAGAAAAGGCACAGAGAGGTCTTTGATATTATAACAAGATTCCATGAAAAGGCATATAATAATGTATTTATGATAATATATAAGGGGCAAAAGTGAGAGATACATATTTAATCATATAAAAGAGCTTATAATAATATATGAAAGAGCTTATATGAGAGATATATATTTTCAATCCCCCTTTTGAACTCTTTTAAGAGTTCAATAAAGATATAAGAAATCAAAACAATAACACCAAATTCCATCAAAAAGAATCCAATAAGCAAAGTTTTAAAATACCAATACAAACAACCAATCAGATTACATTTACACATCTTTCTAGCAGTAAACTAATACAAAAAACATGATCATACTTTCAACTGAACATGTTACAACATGTATGGATCGCATGCAACTCCATATGAGGGCGAAAAACCCTAATTATCATATGTTTATAGGGAAAATTCCCCCATGTCCCCCCATTTGTCATATCTCAATTTTGGGGCGAACACCTGTTGGCATAGAGTGTGCATGCCTAGGACATCAATGATCAACAAAAAATAAAACAAAACAAACAAAAAAATCATAAAAATGAACTGGTGAAGGGATGGTTACATAAATCACTGAACATTCTCACACTCTAACAACATCTTCTTCATCATGAGAGTCATCACTATCATCAGAGAGTTCCCCTCCCAAATAGATGTTAGGATTGGCTAGTAACAAGGGCATCTGGATAATTGGGTCAGCAGGTGGAGGGTGTAAAATATTACCCTTGTAAAATAAATGAGGGTGTTAAATACAACCCTTGTAGAATGTTCATAGGGTGGCTACTTCTTCCCCCTGTTGAGGACCCTTCACTGGCTCCAGGCAGCTGCAGGGGGTGATGATGTCATGATTCTCGTCCTGCAGGATGTGGTGGTAGCTTGGCATGCTACTGCAGTCAGCTACTTCTCTTCCTGGTTTTTGGATCCTTTCTCTGGTTAGGCAGATGTCAGCTGCTTCTCTTCCAGGTTAGGCTCCTCCCGTCCAGCCGGACAGCGTGTGATGTCCTCTCCGTGATCCTGTATGGCCCGGTCCACCTCGGTTCCGTCCACTTCCTTTTGGTGACTTTTAGCAGGACCCAGACGCCTGGCACCGAAGACGAAGCCTCTTCGTGTGTGTAGTTTTGGTCCAATGAAGGCTTTCTCGACTTGTGCAGTCCAATTGAGCTTTGGCAGATAGTTGGTAGGAAGATTCACACTCCGGCCGGACCAGAAGTTCCCCGGACCGATCGCCTAGGGATTAGAGGTTATGCACAAAAATGTCCTAGCTCTTACTGACCCTAGCCTCTGATACCTTCAACATCAGACACATACAGTTACGAACAGCAAGCGCAATTAAAGGTACAGTGACATCACGACATGGACACACAGACACACAAACACATACACATGCACATACACAGAGAGAGAGAGGGAGAGAGTAAGAATGTGTGTGGGAGAAAGAAATGTGTGGGATCCATTTTGCCACCAGCATCTCCACCTGTGTCACAGAGAAAAAATTGCAAAGAAATTAAAACATAAAGCAAACAACAATAATTCAATGAGTATAAATGATCAAACTAAAATATACAACCATGCATGGGTTTTATAACAGTTCCAGCAACACTGGAGATGATGCCTTGTACAATGAATTCTTAAGATGTCCTTCATTAATTAGAGGTTATAGCCAAATTGTTTCAGGATCCTGAATTTGAATTTGAATTGGTTAATTTACTCAGAATAGTCCAATGTCTTTGTTGATGTTTCTCAAGGCTCGGCCATGCCCATATAGATAAATAAACAAACAAACAAGACAAACACAGTCAAACACACGGTCCATACACGTCTCTGTGCCCTCACACACCAAGCAAATGTCAGACTGAAGCGAAAGTGTGAAATACTTAACCTAACGCTAAATCAGTGGAAAGAAAAAATAAGACCTAAAGCGTGTAATCAAATTAATCCAACAAAACTTCCCATAACTGCCGTTCTAAACTCATGTTGCGGTGTGATCTCTCCAATTAAAAATTAGGACAACCACTTTTACTATCAATTCAACCAAATAGTTTCAGGTTGTCCCTTACCTAAACTACCTGTCTTTCTTACCTTCTTTCTTTCTTTCTTTCTTTCTTTTTTAGGAACACTACTCGCACAAGAAATCCTAAGAATTAATTCACTACTTAAGGTTAATTCATAAATAACGAAACTGCAGTTACAGGTTTGTTTGTGCATAGTATTGGTAATCAGCAGTTTTTTTTCCTTATCTCCTCATCTAGAAGTGTTTCTGTGCTACTCCTCCATCTATAACACAAGTTAGTATCATCCTTAAAGCATCTGAAATTAAGCTGCATTGCTAAATCAATAACGTGATTTGTGCTAAGAGATACTCCCCTATCCTCTTCCTTTTTCCAGTGGCGCTGAATGACAGATTTTAGATCAATTTAACGTTTTATGACTATTACGTTTCATTTAATTAATTTTGCTTTTTCTCTCTTATTTTTATCTATTTATTTATTTATGTTATTTATTTATTTATCATGCCATCCTGTGATGATAATCTTAAAGACTTTTTAGCCAATTGTCGTCAAAAAGGCCAATTAAAATATTATGTTAAAGATTTCACAAGATAAAAAATGTGTACATAATTTTTATCGAATGAGGGGTACCATTTATTCAATATCTTGTAACATTATTTACTACCTCACTATTGTCTCGGATGAGATGTTCCATGAATCATTTAGTCAGCTGAATGCCAAATTATTCATTTAATGTTTATTTTTATGCAATGAATGGAATGGGATGGAACGTTACTATAAACTATCCGGAAATTTGCGCATGTTTGCTCGAAGGAGAGAACTGTTGAAGCCTAAAGCGTTCTCCTAGACTTATAAATAGACACCGTTTCCTTAACCAATGAAAATAAGTGATGACGCTGATGTATTCCGTTTTGAAAAGAAAATAAGGCTTTACTGCATGTCCGCTGCAGCTGAGAATCCTAGGACAATAAAGATTATATTGACGTCCAATGGTGAGTTGGGCTGAAATCCAGGTTACTAATCCTATTATTTATTTATTTATTGATATTATTATTATCTTTTTTTAGGCTAACTTTCTCAGTTAACTATGTTCTACAGTAGTTTAGTAAATTTTCCACAGTTCTGACATTTCATCAATTCAACTGGTTGTTGCCAAAAAGCCTTGTTCATTACCTGACTGCAGCAAGCACTCTTTTACTGGGTGTAACCATAGGAAACAGTCTCTTTTGAGCCTCTCTTTGTAAGTCCAGGATGACCACCGTCATTGATTAAAGTTCACATGTTAGCACACATGCTCCCCCTTTTGTACTTTGTTTCATCAGCAGCAGGGCAAATAAGTTTCTGCCTCTTTGTCCATCTTGTAGTGCTCCCCGTCTTGATGTTATAAGTCACAGTTTTTGGTGAGGGCTTCCAGGTTCTCTTTGTATAGAAGTCAGACCCAAACATTCTTTGCAGCTGGTTGTGACAGGCCCACCCAGTAAAGTTCATGCCTCCACAATGCACAGCAAACGTTTTCCTTAAATATGTTGATTGAGTTGAAAGGACAGAACTTTCTCTTTTACAAATCAAAATCAACGAAGGTTTCTAATATTTAGTCAACTTTATTGACTCAAAGGTAAATCTAGACTATTTCCTATGCACAATTTTTCTGACTCGTCAAATCGGTTCTACACAGGTTTTAAACTTTAGGCACAATCTATCCCAAATGCAAGATCCCTCCTTTCATTTTTTATTTATCTATTTTATTTTGGGAAAATAACTACCAGTTTTTAACTCAAAACAGCCTAGTACAGTTTCTAGCCAGGTTACAGGAAATAATACTTAGTTTATCTGTTTTTTCATTATTCAGCATCTCAAAATCCAGCCATTAACGTTAATGGTTCTTAAAGTTGAGGCAAGACAATTATTGGATTTTGTTTTATAGCAAGATTTAACAAATATTTTATTTCCTGACTGATTATTTGTTAATTTTATGGTTTTCATAAAGATGATCCTGAGAGGTTCAGAGCTGCTTTTCGCAGTACCCTGTGCTATTTTTAGACTGCGGGACTCCTGTGTGTAAAAGTGGGTGGAGTCAGGTCCCCAGGCTGAAACTCCAGTCATTCTCACTAAATCTGTCCGAGAGGAAGGATCTCCTGAATACCCTAACCAGAAGCCTTAAGGTACGTCCAAAACACCGAAAAATATCCTTTCTAAAGTCACAAATTGCTTAAAACTGCATGTTACACAGGAAAACTGTGAGAGCGAGGGAGTCCAGTTGACTCCACGGCCCATAATCAGACAAAATACTTCCTTTATAACCACGACCATACAACTTTTGTATTTTAAAGGATTTTCTTGTCCTCACACTAACGATAAATTCTTTTTCTATTGTTTCCACAGTCTCTCGAACTAAATAACCGTCTAGTAAAAACATGGACCGCACCCTGTTTCTCAAGCAGCTGCTCCCTCTATTAAAAACTGAGTCATTCAGAAGATCCAGCGAAAGCAGCTCATGCAAGAAGACACACATTCACTCATTCACAAGGCACAGAGACATTCTTTGTTTGTCACAGTCTCTTTTTATTATTATTATTATTTTTTTAAGGTAAGTCAGTTCGTCACTTATTTATTCTCTCTCTATATATATATAATATTTTAAGCACAGAATTTATTTAACACTGCACTGGTTATTTTCAGAATTTAATGCTTACTATGCTTTTAAGCAGGCCTTATGTAACATTAGAGCAAATCCAATTGCAATTTTTTTGAGAGCGCTCTGAGGAATAGTTTATATATTTATTTTCTGCAGATCTGTTTTGATTTTACTGTTTAGCAGCTATATGACTATATTTCTAAAATAAAGCTGTCATTTACATCCTTACTTGCGTTTCTTGGTGGTTTTTTCCCTTTTTTCATCTCCAGGTCACTTAACCCCCAGATCGGGGTCACTCACATGCTGCCCCACACACAAATGATTATCACGCTTCTACACTACATATGTATATATATGTATACACATATACATACATACACACATACATATGCATATGTTACTTTAAAAACCTTTTATTTATTAACTTATGGTGTTCTGTTCAAAGACTGATCAGAACAGGGTTGCAGAATTTGAATTTTGCGTAGCTCCAAACATTAATTTTAGCACTGCAGTGTAATTTACATATACGAGTTGCAACTTTTTAAAGCTCTTATTTATCTTATTTATTTATTTTCTGGTACCGCATCAGGCCTTCACACACACACCCAGCGCTGTACACACACACACACACGGAGCTCCCAAAACTCTGCTCTGCATTCTGCACTCTCCTAGTGCTGCACTTTCAATCCAGAGCCGTAAGCAGCCTCTTGCTGCGCCTCACACACACAGGCTGAACTCAGCTTACACACACAGTGAAGCTTGTCTACAGCTGTGCCTTTTTTCTCTCGATTCTGCAGCCTTCACTTCCCAAATCTTTCTCCAGTTACCTCTACTGTTAACATCTACCCCTTTTTTCTTCATCGCCTCTTCCGCTGACTTTCTCAATAAAACCTTATTTCTCGTGGCTTCAACTGGGCTGCTTGTCATATTTAAACATTGCTCATTTTATGCAAAAACAGCCAAAAGCACGCAGAAATAGCCAAAAGCACTGCTCTCTTCACACAGAAGCAGTCAAAACATTTATCATCTTATGCAAAAACAGTTACCTCAGAACATTTTTCTCATCTCATGCAAAAGGTCCTTGACCTTAAAAATCCAGGGAGCTCTCTTTAGCCTCCCCTTCCCTTAACACAAAACCAGGTCCTTGACCTTAAAATCCAGGGAGCTCTCTTTAGCCTCCCCTTCCCTTAACACAAAACCAGGTCCTTGACCTTAAAATCCAGGGAGCTCTCTTTAGCCTCCCCTTCCCTTAACATAAAACCAGGTCCTTGACCTGTGGACTTTTAGGGTTCCCACACCTATGGATCCAGCCAAGCATTATATAACCTCGTTATATATTCTATCCGCTCGTCAGCAAATAGTGTGGTCAGCCACGACCTGGAAAATGGAATTTAGGACCTTGTCCTGGGCCTCCAACCCTTCTTTAAATGGAATTTAGAGCTTATTAATGCTCTGGGCCTCCAACCCTTCTTTAAATGGAATTTAGAGCTTATTAATGCTCTGGGCCTCCAACCCCTATGGAATTTAGAGCTTATTAATGCTCTGGGCCTCCAACCCCTATGGAATTTAGAGCTTATTAATGCTCTGGGCCTCCAACCCCTTTTTCTGTACTATTTCCTTTTCTCATTTACTCATTAAATCATTAGAAAATCCTCATTTCATTTCACCATTAAACCATTACAAAAAAATCTCTTATTCTTTCTGCACTTGTCTCCACTTTCTTCTCCAACTATTATTTTAGGACCACAGCTACTATGATTCTGGACACAAAGGCTTTGGATAAATCCAATGAGCAGATTTTAGATAATAGGCTCTGCTCACCTTGTTTTCCACCGCGGTGTTCTGTGCCAAGATCGTTCGCTGGGTCAGTAGGTCGAATCATCCTCCAAAAACTCCTTTTTCTTCAAAAAGAAAAAATCCTGTTCGTGACGCCAAATTTGTTGGTCTCTCTTCCTTTAGACCAAGCACGGGTACGGAGTAGATGGAGTTAAACACCTTTTAAGTTGACAGAACGAGGAGACAAATGATCAGAAGTCCATTCACTGTTTCGCCGCTCATGAGGGGGAGAGTCTCTGCAGCAAGTCCCGCGACCTGCTCTTGCCAGATGCTTCGGACAGACTCTCACTGTTCTGCTGAAAACGGCTGATTTTTATTGAAGATTACAGGAATGTTACATACGTAGTTTGCCATACACACACGTAATTCTGCCATCTGCACCTGCAGACGCACGTCAGCTAATAGCCTTGTTAATGAAAGACCAATTCATCCCAAGGACATGCAACCTTGAGATGATCAGGACACATCCTGCAACATCCTTTGCTAACAAAGACAGTTGTTCTTGTATTGAGGAACTGAAGGAAGGAACGCTTTCACTCCCTTATGCAGCTGTTCAGCTTGAGCAGAAAAGGCACAGAGAGGTCTTTGATATTATAACAAGATTCCATGAAAAGGCATATAATAATGTATTTATGATAATATATAAGGGGCAAAAGTGAGAGATACATATTTAATCATATAAAAGAGCTTATAATAATATATGAAAGAGCTTATATGAGAGATATATATTTTCAGGTTGAATGTCTGAGGTGGAGAAGCGAAGCACAGCTGACAAATGATCATCAGTGAGAGAGGATCTATACCTGGATTTTGTTAACTTCATCATTGAAAATGTTTGTTCACAAATGTAGGTAGAGCTGAAGAGAACTAACATCTTCTGAGCATGTCTCCTCAGGTTTGGAAAGTCCTCCTTAAGAGAAGAGTAGAAATCCAGCAGAGATCCTGAATCTCTGCTTTCAAGTCCCAAACCCTCTTCAGCACTTTCCCCAGGCTGAGCCATCTGACGGCTGTGTGGAGTCCTCCAAAAGAGCCACAAACTGTCTGTGATCCATTGCCCGCGCCCTGATGAAGTTTATTATTTTAGTAACAACATCAGTAACATGGTTGATTTTTAGCACTGACTTGCACAACACATGTTGGTGTATAATTCAATGCAAAAACACCTATTTTTGATCTGCATCGATTTCTGTCACTTTATCTTGCATGCGTTTCAAAAGTCCGACATTTTTCCATGTAAAGCCGGGCGTACACTGTGCAACTTTTTCACTCGCAGCACTCAGCTTCAGCTCAAACTGTACGACTTCCTCGCAGAGCAGATCTCACGAGTCATGTGCTCACACTGTACGACCCAGTTCTCGGATGCGACCTGACTGCTCACACTGTACATCTGGTAGCAACACGTCGGCCCTAAAAATGTGCTAAAAATAGCAGTTTTTACTCAACACGTCAGAGTTTTTTGTCTTGTCTTGCCTGTTGTCCTTCGGGAGTGCTGCAGGAGGACACACAGGGATTTATAGGGGTTGGATGAGGAAAACGAAATAAAGAAAGTAAATCTGTGTTTTGTGATCAGTTTAATTTGACATGAACACGACAAACACGCTTTCTTGACAATCTTTGTGAGTAAAAAAAACGTGTAGAAACAAAAACGAACAGCGTGTGTTATTAGGGAAATAGCGAGCGACCGGCGTTGATGCAGGATTGCGCGCGCATGCGCCATGAGCGGTTCTGATACTTTTTGGGTCGCAGCTGCTCGCAGCGCCGCTTCAACAGTGCGATACCCTCACGAGGGACGAGCGAAATATTAAACACACCAGAGTGCGACCTCACGACTGCTGATCGGCGGCTGGTCACGTGGTGTTAATCGCCTCTCGTAACCCCCTGTACACTACACGACCGCTCGGCGCAAAACTCGCCCCGATGTCGTGGCTTCTCGCACGACTGGAAAATCGGCTCAAAAAAGTGAAAAAGTCGCACAGTGTACGCCCGGCTTAAGATTTGGACAACCGTCTGTTGTGACACCTGACAGTCTCTCCCATTTCAATCCCAGAGTGTCCGTGCACGCATTTACCTCTGTAGAAACATCACTCCCTGTCGTTGTCCCTTTCATCGACCGCATTGCTGCCCGCTCCTCTGTGAGCTTGAAGTCCGTTATCCCCGGACAAATACGAGCAGCTGGGCTGTGTCCCGGACATCACAGCTCCCGTCTAATGAGAAAAAGTCAAAACTTGCCACTTCACGTTGCAGCTGAAGCTCCAGGTTCCCCGCAATGTCCTCAATCCTCCTGGTCACGGTTCGCCTGGACAGCGGGATTTGCTCAAATGCGCCTTTTTTTTCAGGGCATATTAGTGCGGCAGAGTCCACCATGCACTCTTTGACAAACTCTCCCTCCGAAAACGGCTTGCTGTTTTTAGCTATTTTGTGGGATATCACAAAGCTGGTCCTGGCTGCTGCATCCCTGGATGTGTGAAGCTTAGTAAAACAGCCTTGCTGCTTTTGCAACTTTGCAAGCAAAGCTTCGGATGTCCGTGCCCTCTCAGCTCTCAGCATCAGACAAGTTCTTGTATTTTTCCCGAGTGTTTCTTGTCGTAATGCCGACTCAAATTGTAGTCCTTAAACATGGCAATCTCCTCCCCGCAAACCAAACACACGGCTTTACCTCCGACTTCAGTAAAAAAAATACTTAGCAGTCCAATTTTTGTTGAAAATCCTGCATTCGGCATCTTTCTTTTTTTTTTTTTTTTTTTTTTTTTTTTGCATGAGCGGACATTTCTCAGGCTACAATCACCATGTCAACCGCGGGCACTTGTTGCTATACGTATTGCGTCATTGTGCACGTAAAAAACAACTTCAAAATAAAAGCAATGCAGCCTTAGCCCATGCATGAGGTAAAATGAGAAAATACATTTATTTTGTAATTTCCAATTAACCTTACGCGGGCCGGTCAAAGTCAACCAAAGGGCCGGATGTGGCCCGCGGGCCGTAAAATGCCCAGGTCTGGCTTAGATGCTTCAAATTTAAGTTAGTACCTCGGCTGATGCAGTGTTGATGAACTTTTCACGGACAAGTAAGTCTTTAAAATATAAATATATGAGAACACAACATGACGTGAGAACAATACTTGTAAAATAACAAGTTTTAGCTCTATTTGTCGGCTACAGAAGCACATTTATAAACAAGAAACGTGAAGTCGCCATCTTAAAAAAAAAACAGAGTGACAGACTTTTTGTGTGATGTGCTTGTCAGCCACTAGATGGTGCCATCGGATAAGAGAAATACTCCGGAAAGAGGCTTTAAATCTAAGCAAAATAAACAAATAATTCCAAACTAATTAAACAGAAGGACTTTGGGATGGATTTAATTTTGTTATGAGTGTGCAGTTTACTTACATGAGAATTTTACTTTGTGCAAACAAGCACAAGGGTATAAAACATGTTAATTTCTATTAATTGAGCAGCAGATGAGCATCAGTTTCTATGGAACTAAATAAAATCTTTTCAAGGTAAAAGAACTAATAAAATGGCAAGTTGAGCTGATTTAATTTGCTACTAATTTGTCTGGTTTAGATCAAACAGACTAGTTCATCAGAAAAGTGGCATTGGGCTGTCACATTGAGTGTAGGTGGTTGGACCCAAGATGCAGAAATCTCCAGAATGACTCAAGGCAGGAGAGGCTTTGAGAACATAATTCATTTATTAAAGGAGGACGTGCCGATATCCAAGGCAAAAAATAAGATTAACTTTCAAAAACTCACTGAAAACCCCAAAACAAACAAAAGCTCACACATGAGCACAGACTCGGGAAACTCGAGAGGGGAACGAGCAACGCAGACACATACGACCAGGGCTGGACTGGGACAAAAATTCAGCCTGGGCATTTTGACTGGAGACCGGCCCATCACCTGGTTTTTTTGGAAAAGACATTAAGCCTTACGCTGTTTCTGACACACACCAACGTACACTTTCTTATTGGTAATATTTATGAATCAATCTAATAAACATAAACCTAAACACCATCCTTCCTATCCTGGTATTCTAAAAAGTAGGGCTGGGGGTAAATGATTATTTTTAAAACGATTATTCTGACGATTATTTTATTGAATAGTCGACTATTCTAATGACTATTTAGATGATTAATCTAGCGATTATTTTTCTATTGCACAATTAATAAAAACCAAAAAATCTAAAATAAATTCCTCCAATAAGTTGTTACTATAAGAGAATAAAAACTACAGGCCTTCCATTTTGTATAACACTGCTTTTATTGTGTTGGTTGGTTATGTTCTGGTGACATGTAGAACTTGGGAGAGCAGGCTGCTGCCTGAGAGGTGGTTGGAGACGGAGTGTGTCCATGCTGCTTTGTTTTGGTCACTTATGTGCGTGAGGCGAGTGGTGTTACCACCCTTTCTGGGGAGTTTGGCTCATGTGCAAAAAGGAAGGGACAATAACACAGGATTTAGAAGTTAAAATGATGATCAGGTTTATTTACAAAAAAAAAAAACATAAATATTTCCATCCACAAGTTGGGAATAATAAGACTAATTCTGCCTGTGGGGAATTAAAACAAAAGTACAAATAAGTAGGGATGTCCCACTGGGCAAAGAGTACAGGGTTCTGGACCAAAATAAGGATCTCCAAAAGTCCAAACTCTAAACTGGGCGGTTAAACCAAACTCAAGGTGATATTTTAAACTAAACCAAAAACCCACAACACTCTAAATGTAATAAAAGGGAGATCTGCACCACAAAAATGATGAACTCTAAACCAAAACGTAACAGCTTATCCAAACGCAAGAAGCTGTCAGCGAAAATGCTAACAGTAGCTTTACCAACATTAAGTTCAAGTTACCAAGTTTAAATAAACCAAAAACACCCAGCAGCAAACAGACCAGCACGGAGGAGAGACTGCTACCACCAAAACAGCTCTCCCAATTTCTGAAAGAAGCTCCTTTATGAAGGGAGAAATGCTCCCGGTGATTTTCTACATCTGCGGTAGAGACGAAGCAGCGCATCTGACCCCGGAAGTTGTTGTCCGTTGCTGGGAGACGAAGGTGGGCAAAATAGGAAAGGAATCTCTGTAAGGTGTATCTGAATGACATCCAAGTTTGAAGCAGAAATAATATTTCAGTGACAAGTTATTGTCCACAATCAGTTTTTGGCAGGTCGAAAATGTCATATTATGGGTATTAATGTTCCTTTAAAAGTTATTCAGCAGTCCTTGGAGACTGTTTGAGATATGATGTGTCACATAAAACCACTTTGGATGATACCAGTCAAGTTTGATGCAGAAACATTGTTTCAGTGACAAGTTATAGGCAGCAATCACTTTTTGGCAGGTTGGAAATTGCATATTATCAGTTTTATTTTTCCTTTAAATATTATCCAGCAGTTATACGTTATATCAGTTGCACAGAAGTAGCTAGCAACGCAAGTAATCCAGGCGCTGCAGCTTTAAGCAGCTGCGCGCGCTCCTGCGGACGGCAATCAGTTTCTGGCAGACGATCACTTTTGGGCACAACACCTGCTCGGTTTCTCCTCCTCCTTCCTCTTTTCTTCTCCAACCTGTCGCTGGGCTGAGGCTCCATTACTTCCTAAATTGATTTTACTTGAACCTTCACTACCAAACAACTGTGAGATTTTAACACATTTGCCAGCATCAGCCTGAAGGGCCAGTTTTTTTTTTAGTCGAATTTTCTCCGCTCCTCCTTTCCGTTTTTTGTTCTCCATTTTGTTAAGCTCGTCTGTCTGTTCACTGAGACTCAAACAACTGGCGGGTGCATCAGACCTCTGGCTATTGGTCCAGCCAAGAGTGTATTATGACTAATTGGCCAATCCACCAACTTTTACGAGGTGTCGCGTGGCGCGGCGTGGACAAGTTGTCTGCAACAACTAGAGGCCAAAAAAAACCCAGACAAAGATGATAAAAGATGAAAGGGTCGGCCCAGTGGGCAGTTGCCCGCTATGCCCTATGGTCAGTCCAGCGCTGCATAAGACAACGAACCAACAAACAATGAGGGACAACACAGACTTTTAAACACAGAGGGGAGCAATCAGGGGAACAGGTGACAGGTGCGAGGAGTGAGGTCTAGAGGGAGGACTGGTGAAATCAATTAACTAAATGGGAAGGGAAAAGCCAAGCAGAGGGGAAGATAACCATAACCTATAAAACACTAAATAAATCGACCTAGAAACTAAGGGCAGAAATAAACAACTAATAACAAGAAGAGTGAGGAGGACTAATGCCAACAAATGGGAATTACAAGGGAGTGACTAGGAGGAAAACATGAGGGAAGCTTAGAGGGAGCTGGGGAACACAAGAAGACACATGAGGAGACCCTGAGGAAGAACAGGAGGGGGCTGGGGACCAAGGGGACACAGAACAAGACATGGGCGGTTAGTCTGCTCATCATCACCCCAGCAGAAAGGGGCTAACTCTGGGAATCAGTGATGGTTGTACCCTTTGCGCAGCAGTACTGGGACCAGAGTAAATAGAGTGTGTATGGGGAGCATGAGTGGTAGCGTTCATTTTTGTAAGTCTTACATTGTATGTGTATGTGTGAGCATGAGGGAGGGAGTGTGTGACTGTGTCTGTGTATGACTGTATATGTCAGGTGGGGTCTTGGTCTCCTCCCCTCTCCTGGGACTTCTTGTGCTGCTACACATCTTCGCTTACCCTCCCCTGCCACATTTGGTGCGGAGTGTGATGCCTTGGTCTGCCTGAGTGTTTGCGGGTCCCGGATCGGGAGGTTTAAGATCATCTGTCTGATCTATCCCGGTGGCTACCTGGTGGGATCTAAGTCCCTGGGCTCTGTTGGGTCCCCGGCAGGGCTGGTCGCCCCTGAGTCCCCGGTCACTGGGTTCCGGGCTTGGCCGGCTTGGGGGTAGGAGGCTGCGGGCGGGCCTGTGGGCTTACCGCTGATATCTTCCGGGACTCTGCCGGCTGCTTGTTGTGGCCCCCCAGGGCAATCCTCTGCACCTCTCGAGGCGGGCTGGAGCTTTCTGGTTGCAGTCTCCTTTGGGTCCCTGCGCTCTGGGACAGCTCCTCAATGTCTGGGACTTGGAACTCCCTCCATCTCCTACACATCTTTGGGGGGCAGATCTGTGGCCCCTCACACTCAATTGGATGCTCCTATAGAGAAACCTTACATAAACAAGCACGTGTACGCACACAGATGCTCACATGGTACTCTCATAAGTTTGGACTTGGGCACGTTCAACACATATCTTGAGGCTGTGGTTGGCACTTAATGCACTGTGATTTATTATTGTCTGATTGTTCCAAGTGGTGCTCGCTGCAGAACCACAAAGGCGGAGCTGCACCAGAAGGTGGAGCTGCGCCAGAGTCAGCCCCGCCCATTCCAGAATCAGCCCCGCCCATTCTATCAGAGTCAGTCCAATTCCTTCCAGTTGTCAGACTTGATAGCATTCTGGAACCAAAGAGGGTGTTATAGCTAAAAAATGCAAGATTGAGGACGGAGTTGAGAAGTGAATTGAACAGTTTTTGTAAAGGTTCCATATAATTAAAAATCTAACTTTTGGAACTTTTATTCATGTTATATTGTCATTTCCTCATAAGAAACACGCCAAAGCCATTTTTGGTCTCATTCATGCATTTTCTTCCCATCTCAGCTTCAATTTGGTCTCCTCCCCCGAAGCGGGTCTGGTCTTGGTTCTCAAATCTGGATATTCTGTGAATTTTCTGACAAATTATTTCTGAGAATGACTTCTACTGAGACACCGCCAATAAACCATACATCCCATCTCCAAAGACATACCGAATATCATAATCAAATGTAACGCCACCTACTTTTATCAGATGTGGTGGTGTAGTGGTGATGGTGTCAGGTTGACATGAAGTTTTGCGCAGGTTCGCCTCCCAGCAGTGGAAATATCCTATAATTCCTTTTCCTCATTTCTAGCTACACTTGCCAGTACTGTTTACAACAATTTATTGGTATGCCGTTTAACATATAATGACTAATGTGTTTTTTTATTTATTCATTCGTTTATTTAGACAGTGTGAGTCCATCTGTGAGCAGAGTTTCAACTAAAATGCTGTTTAGGAACGACCAAATTCAAAGAACTTGTAGAGACATAAATATTTTGCTGAAAATGAACATTACAATTAAAATATGAACAAATTAAATGTTTCAGCTGGCTAAATAGATTGTTGCCGACCCCACCGAGAATCGAACCAGCATCAGCTGAGGGGAAAGCAAAACTCAACTCAGACGATCTCGCCACTGGACTACCAAACCCACATAGTAATTAAACATGCTGTTGTACACAAGTTTTGTTATAGCGGCTGTGGGCAGATATTCGCTAAGACGAACCTTTTTATTTCGGGATATATTCAGACTTTGTCATGTAGCAAGTTAAATTTATCTTGTTTAATTGGAGCATAGAACATAGCATTAACGACTGTAAACTAGTAACAGCCGTAATTCATGTGGGTCAGGTCAGTTTGCGATAAAGTTGAAAACAAAAACAGAAGTCAGTGGGCTAGGCTGAGTTTGCGTGAATGGGCGGGGCTGACTCTGGTGCAGCTCCACCTTATGGTGCAGCTCCGCCTTTGTAGTTCTGCAGCGAGCACCCTCTCGATTGTTCAGTAAAACTATGTTGATTTTATATTTCCTCATCAGGTTGACGCAGTGATAGCCTGGGTTACATTATGAAATAGCTGAATGTGTGAAATGATCTAATAAAACATCTGATCTTCTAACATCTGTTGCTCAAATGGTGGAAATCAGGTGACCACTGAAGGTGGTGTGATGATGATGGCGATTGTCAAACACCCTTGTATTTTCTCACTGACGCAGAAACACAACATCTCCAACCTCCAACAGCAGTGTGACACTGTTGGCAGTGCTAGCACAATAGGAAGGCTGATACTCGTATGCAATGAAGGTCTTTTCTCCATTCTTAAACAACACGGCTCCTGTAGCATGTGAAGCATGTCCATGTCCATGTATGTGGAACACAAAGTGATAAACTTCTCTCACAGGTGTGATGAAAAAACCTGTAAAATAGGTTTTTATGAAAACATGCATGTTAGGTTATGTGGCTAGTCTAAATATTCACTAAGTGGGAGTGAGGGTGGGTGTGACTCGTTGTGTGTCCATGACGGACTGGAGAAAAAACAGTGGCCCTCAATTCTTACTGGAAGATGTGTTTACTTTTACAGCAGACAAATTAATGTATTATAAATAGTATTTAGTGAAACTGAGTACCTGTGTTTGGGTTGTAGGCATTTCCAATATTAGTAACAACACATCTGAAGACCAGAGTTGTTTGTGCATTAAAAGGTCCAATATCTCCTGAGCCTGAATCCGTCAGAGATGCTGAGAAAGCCACTTGTTTCACTGAGAGACAAAAACTTAATTAGTTTCTCAAAATTATTTGGTGATCATTTAATTTTCCTGAGCTAAAATTATACATAAAATGTTACATATTTCAGTTTATAAGCAGTTTTACCACATTAGTTTTATAGATTCAATGAAAACCTGCACATGGAGTGTGAATAAATTATCAACCTGTCCAACCCTTGTTCAAACAGAACCTTCAGCATTTGCACAAAACTCGGTGTCCATGTCCTGAGTATCTCAGATGTGTCGTGTTTATATTAGGTCATTAGTTATTTCAGAAGATAAACATGTACTAGTGGACGATGAAGAGTAAATGCCTTGGTCTTGTTGCTTTAACTTGTCCAGCTCACTCTTTTGCAACTCCAATTCTTTTGTCTTGCCTGAAAAATGTAGAAAATAATTAAATGAATGAAAGCTTCTGTTTTCCGATTTCTAACTTTGCTTTTACATCCTTAACAGAAATGTGCTCCCGTTGTGTCAGCAACTCCAGTTCCTGTGCTTTAGCTGTTAGCATTTAGGAAACAAAGATTATCAATATTCTGTTTAAAACACACAAAATAAAATACTTAAGTAAAAAAATACTTTCTCCTAGAAAAGAGACCCTTCCTGTTTCACATTTATAACTTTTCTTTGTTACCACACCTTGGTCTCGTTGCTTCGGCTTGTCCAGTTCACTCTTCTGCAGCTCCAGTTCCCATGCATTAGCTGTTTTGGAAATAAAGAACAGGTTGAATATCGGAATTGTTGCATTTAAACACTTTTTGTCAAATTAAAAACCTTTACTTTAGTTAACATACCTTCATTTTCTTTCTGTAAGTACTTCACCTCCACCTTCAGTCCAGCCAGCGAGGCGCTCATCTCTCTCAGCGCAGCATTGATGTCCTGTGTACTTGTTTGTTGGTGCTCTGAGGGATTTCATGCTTCTACATGTGAACCTGCTTCACATATGAATTTGTTTCATTGTCAGGTTGTAGGTGAAGCTGAGCCTCATTAAGAGAACAGATTAACAACAACAGTGTAAAAAGAATATGCATCTTTGTCTTCAGTGTCAGCCTTCGCAGGTCAGCTTTGTGCCTTGTGTTAACCTGGTCTTAAATACAGCTTTTATTATCAGTAGTTAAATATTACCTGATTGGTTAGTTGCTGAGTAGTTGCAGCTTTGTTGGCGAGTGGGTAGTAACTCGCTAATATTTTTAATTTAATAAACATATACAGAATTTAAAAAGTAAAAGGCTCGTTATATATTTATATTGAAACTAAAACATACAAAATATAATGTTATCTCCCGTGTCACGTGAAGTTACATGACCACCGTGGAAGTCGCGGTCATGTGATGCAAGTCTGTTCCATTTAACCGTTTTCTTTGACCAAGGAAGGACAGTGTCCTTGTAAGCAAGGCGCCTGGCCTCGCAAGGCATCGCCTCGCAAGGCAAGGCGCCTTGACATTGAGAAACACCCATGGTTTTATACACAGGAAAGGTGTTCAAGGAGACTGGGAGCAGGTGTGACAAATGAACTGACTGAGGAGGTAAAATAAGCAGGAGGCTGAAACTAACATGATGAAAATTAACACAATGAACTAAGATGGACTAAAAGGTTGCAAAGGGAAACACAAACACTAAAAAAGCCTGAACTTAATTAAACTGAAGAACAAAAACCAGTGAGCAACAAACTGGAGGGCTGGAGAATAAATCTAAGAAAACTAAAGATAAGTGAACTACTTAACCTGAAACTACAGAACTAGAGACACAGTAGGGCTGGGGAGAATATACCTAAACAACATACATGACAACTGAAACACCAGAATAAACTAGAAACACCATCCAATCCAGTCCACCTTTATTTGTGTAGCACTTTCGACCAAAATGCTTCACATAAAAACAGAGTGACATAATTAAAAACAATAAAAACATGGATAATATATTAAAAAATACGAAAACATTGTAAAAGAAATTAAAATCAACACTGCTTAAAAACAGGAGTGGATAAGAATAATCAGTCAGTATTAAAAGCCAGTGAATAACAGTGAGTCTTGAGGAGGGACTTAAAAACGACCAGAGAAGATGCCTGTCTAATATTGCCTGAACACTGGATATTTAAGAAATGAAAGAGACAAGAACTAGAATGAATCTAAATGATACAGCCAGGGAAGGAGACCAGAAGGGATGCAGGAGACACGAGATGTGACACCTACACCCAAAAAAAATAAAATAAAACTCTGCCTATTGCAGCTTTTAATAAAGTGCATTTTGTTGTATCTACTTAATCAACTTAATTTTGCAAAGATTGGTAATGTGCTTGAGCAATTGTAATGTAATACCGTTAATTTCTGTTTCTACACAAAACCATTGTGCTATGTCGACATAACATTGTTGAGTAAATTCAAAGAGTTTTGTCCCTCTGCTGACACCGTATTTCCCAACGTGATAGCCACATGAGCTGCCTGCCCAAACTAAGCCCAATGTGCATGTTCACCATCCATGGGCAAGGTGCATTGTGAGTAGCCGGTTTTCAGTTGATTATTTCTATTTTGGTGTGTTTTCATGTGTTTTGTTGGGGGTTTTACTGCTAGGGTTGGGTTTTGTTGGATTTGTAGTTAGTTGCTGGGTGTTATTTTGGGTTGGTGTTAATTTTGCACCGTGAGAAATGGTTCCATTCCGAGTAATGGGACCGTAGTGACGTTCAGCTGTTTCATAAAGTAGTCGGTGTTTCCCAGGTGTGGCACTGCACTACGGCTGAAATTTCAGTGCCACACCTACAAACAGGGGCAGCGTTAGGCCCGGCTACTTGGGCTGAAGCCCCGGATGTTTCATAGAAAGCCCCAGATCTAAATCGCGGAAGTAACATGCAGTACCAAAGTCCAACAGAGAGGGAGCAGCTGGCAGTAGTTTGTATACAGCCTGCCTGAGCCTCCACCACTGAAGAAGAAGCCCTTCAGCAGCCGGTTTCTTCTACCCTCTCTGCCTGAAACGCGTGAGTGAAGATGGACATAAGGATGTTTTTTTAGACCAAAAGTACGGCCACAGAACCCTAGCTTTGATGAGACTGGTGTTGACTCAGGTTTGTGAGTCTTATTTGAAAATATTTGTTGTGCTGCTGGTTTGCCTAAAGTTAGCTTACTATCAGGTAAAGTTGATGGAGAAAGAAAGGGAATATTTACTATCATCTCACACTAAACACTAACAGGAACAATAGTCTGCCCTGAAAATGCTTAATATGTAGCTTCAGATTAAAAATTATGTGGTACAAGACAAATATATATGTTGACTAGTGCGTGTCACGTGTGTGTTAAGCCCCGGATGTTCTTCAGTCCTTAATCCGCCCCTGCCTACAAATAATTCCGAACTAATTAAACAGAAGGGGTTTAGGCTTTTTTTTTTACTAGTGATGGGAATTGCAGCTCTTTTTAGAGAGCCGGGTTTTTTGGCTCCCCTCACCAAAAAGAGCCAGCTCTTTCAGCTTTATTAACTGAACACTTTAAGAAATCTCAACTGTCCGACTGCTGTCGCTCATTTTCTCACCATCTTCGTCGCACTCTCCTCTCTCTCGCTCGCCTTTTTCCTCCTCCTCATTCCCTCTCATCTTCCTCTGCCCGTATGTGCTCTGTTGTGTGTCTGAGTCTGATCCTCCCTCTTCCCCGCCCCTACTGCTCTGTGTGTGGACAGTCTGGACATGCAGTTGCACATGTTGACCAATCGCTTGTGGCTTTCACCAAAGCAAGAGGGGAAGGGGGGACGGCTCCCAATGACGAGTCGGCTCACGTCGTTCACTTCATAGAGTCGGTTCGTTCGCGACCGACACATCACTATTTGTTACAAATGCAGTTTACTTAAATGAGGATTTTACTTTGCACTTTAAAACATAAAAACAAGCACATACAGTAAGTCATTCAAGCGTATAAAACATGTTCATTTCTACGAATTGAGCAGTATATGACCATCAGTTTCTATTCAATTCAATTCAATTAAATTCAAAATTCAAAAATACTTCATTAATCCCAGAGGGAAATTGATTGCTGTAGTAGCTCAGAATAATAATAATAATAATCAAGTCATCAAAGAGTTGTCGTATATTACAATGGCTGTTGGCAGGAAGGATCTCCAGTAGCGGTCAGTGTTGCAGCGAAACTGAAGAAGCCTCTGACTGAAGACACTCTTCTGTTGTTGGACAGTCTTGTGAAGAGAATGCTCAGGGTTGTCCATCATTTTCTTGACTCTCTGGAGAATCCTTCTTTGCGTTATCTCCTCCAGCGGTTCCGAAACTGCCAAAACTGGCTGAGTCCTTGAAAGGGCTTGGAGTTCCTCCATCTTGTTGGCCAGTGATCTCACATTGCCCATTATGATCGATGGAAGAGATGGTTTGAATTTCCTCTTTCTCTGTCTCCGTTTTGCTCCCGCTCTGCATCCACGCTTCTTGCATTTTAGCTCATTTGGGATTTGTGGCTTCAGTTGAGGTATTATTTCAGCCTTTCCAATCTTAATCAGCTGCTCCCATTGTAAACCAGCTTGTTGCCATGGTTACGCATCATAACAAATGCTCAAAAAGTGAAAAAAGCTAAAAAAAAAAAGCAGTAAAAATCCTCCAAGCTTCACAGCACCAGCAACAGAAATGTAAAGTGTCCAAAAAAATACAGTTTTTCTTGAGAAACTAGAAGAAAAAATGCCCAAGAAAAGGCTAAACTTACATATAGTCAACAGTGCTACTCCAACATGCAGCCACCCAGAGCAGCGCAGTTCCAGAAAAAAAATAATGGAGCTATGGAGCTAAATAAAATCTTTGCAAGGTAAAAAGAAATAAATTAGGCAAGTTGAGCTGATTTGATGTGCTGCTAATTTGTCTGGTAACTAGCTCATCAGAAAAGTGGCTGTTCATTTCTATAATTGGGGGGGGGGGGGGGGGGGATGATGAATATGTATGAATTAGCTGAACATCTGATTTTCTTACATCTGTTGCTCACATGGTGAAAATCAGGTGACCACTGAAAGTGGTGTGATGATGAAGATTGTCAAACACCCTTGTATTTTCCCACTGACGCAGAAACACAACATCTCCAACCTCCAACAGCAGTGTGACACTGTTGGCCGTACTAGCAAAATGGGAAGGCTGCTGCCCATATGCAATGAAGGTCTTTTCTCCATTCTTAAACAACACGGCTCCTGTAGCATGTGAAGCATGTCCATGTCCTTTTATGTGGAACACAAAGTGATAGACTCCTCTCACAGGTGCGATGAAAAAACCTGTAAAATTGTTTTATGAAAACATGCATGTTAGGTTATGTGGCTAGTCTAAATATTCACTAAGTGTGAGTGAGGGTGGGTGTGACTAGTTACGTGTCCATGATGGACTGGAGACAAAACAGTGGCCCTCAATTTTTACTGGAGTAACAGAAGATGTATGAATGTATTATTAATAGTATTTAGTGAAACTGAGTACCTGTATTTGGGTTGTAGGCATTTCCAATATTAGTAACAACATGTCTGAAGACCAGAGGTGTTTGTGCATTAAAAGGTCCAACATCTCCTGAGCCTGAGTCCATCAGAGAGGCTGAGAAAGCCACTTGTTTCACTGAGAGACAAAAACTTTGTTTCTCAGAATTATGCATATAGAGGTTTAGTCTCACTAAAATAGTATTAATGACATTTTTGAATAAGCTAAACCATTGTCCAGTTCTAAAACCTTTTAGAATCCAGTAATACACACACACACACACACACACACACACACACACACACACACACACACTCAGAGAGAGAGAGAGAGCACCACCAGTATGTATCTACAGTATAATAACCCTCTCAGGCTCAAAATAAGTTTTGATAAAAGGATGAACAACTAAGTCCTTCAGGGCTAATTCTGAGTTAAAAACTGCTCATGAAATACGTTTGTGGAGTAACCAGGTAGGTAGGTAGGTTTTAACAATGCAAATCTGCAACATCTGCCTCCAGAGGGTTAACAAACCTTCTCCTTCTCTCCTCAGAGCCTCCACTTGGTTTTCAGTGATGTTTGCGGAGGCTTTAATGGTGATCAGTTCTCCTTCATGAGCTGAAATTACAGAAAGCAAAAACAAGAAGATGGCAAAAAAAATTTTTTTAAACCAGACAGCTTTCACTGTACATTATGCATGAACAATTTGACTAGGGTCTTTTAAAGATGAACATTGTTTGTTTTGTTTTTGTCCTGATTAATATAGATGTGTAATGTTTAAAAAAAGCCATTAGTTTACTTAACAATAAATGATGAACAGTAAATACCTTGGTCCTGTTGCTTCAGCTTGTCCAGCTCTCTCTTTTGTAACTCCAGTTCTTTTTTATTTGCTAGAAAATTTACAAAACACTTAACTGGTTTTTAAACAGTAACCAAAAGTAGCACTTACAAGTAAAAAGGCCCTTCTAATTTCTGATTTGTAACTTTTACATCTACTGTTTTTTTTTCATTGTTTCCAATACCTTGGTCCTGTTGTTTCAGCAGCTCCAGTTCTTTTTTATTTGCTAGAAAATTTAGAAAACAAGTAACTGATTTTAAACAGTAACCAAAAGTAGCACTTACAAGTAAAAAGGCCCTTCTAATTTCTGATTTGTAACTTTTACATCTACAGTTTTTTTTTTCATTGTTTCCAATACCTTGGTCCTGTTGTTTCAGCAGCTCCAGTTCTTTTTTATTTGCTAGAAAATTTAGAAAACAAGTAACTGATTTTAAACAGTAACCAAAAGTAGCACTTACAAGTAAAAAGGCCCTTCTAATTTCTGATTTGTAACTTTTACATCTACTGTTTTTTTTTTCATTGTTTCCAATACCTTGGTCCTCTTGTTTCAGCAGCTCCAGTTCTCGTGTTTTAGCTGTTAATACTTAGGAAAAAAAGATCAAGCATCAGTATTATTTCTATTAAGTTACTCTAGCTGTACTTAGTCAACATACCTTCATTTTCTTTCTGTAAGTAATTCACCTCCACCTTCAGTCCAGCCAGCGAGGCGCTCATCTCTCTCAGCACAGCATTGATGTCCTGTGTACATGTTTGTTGGTGCTCTGAGGGATTTCCTGCTTCTACATGGGAACCTGCTGGCTTCAAATATGAATTTGTTTCATTGTCAGGCTGCTGAAGCTGAGCCTCAGTAAGAGAGCAGATTAACAAGAAAAGTGCAAAAAGAATAGGCATCTTTGTTTCCAGTGTCGTCTTTTGCAGGTCAGACTTGTGCTTTCTGTAATAACCCAGGCCTTAAATACAGCTTTTATTATCAGTGGTTAAATATTAACTGATTTCAGTCTCAGGAACATTCCCAGGTGGTATAATCTGGTACTTTGAACTTGTTTTGTTATAATAAAAAAATCACACAGCAACTAATTCAGATGTGCCTTTTGTAAAAATAGAGTTTGCTTCTGAATTTAAAAAACCTGGTCCTCCTCTCAGAGGCTACATTTGTATGTGGGCTACATTGATAATTGGAAAACTTTTTGGGGAAAACCTGGTCTGATATGGGAAGAGATGGCATCCATCCCTCTTTGGATGGAGCAGCTCTTCTTTCCAGGAACATGGCCAGTTTTATTAGTCCTCCATGACAACCCAGGGTCCAGACCAGGAAGCAGAGTCCTAGTTTAACACACCCCTCTGCAGCTTCTGTACTGTTACCCACCCACTACCCCATAGAGACAGTGTCCTGCCCATGGCCAGAATCACACAGATTAAATATCAGGCTTAATAAAGCAAATCATGGAAATCTCATAAATGTTAGAACAAACTCAACTGAGCAGAAAATTAGAAAAATTAAATGTGGGTTATTGAACATTAGGTCTATTTTTTCTAAGACTTTGTTAGTTAATGACTTTATTTGTGATAATCAGATATCTTCGCTCTCTCTCACAGAATCCTGGCTGCAGCACGAGGACTATGTTAGTTCTTGGCATCCCTACACTGGCTTCCAGTCTCTTTAAGAATTTTGTTTAAAGTTCTGGTGTTTGTTTTTAAATGTTTAAATGAGTTGGCTCCACGTTATCTGGCGGATCTGATCCATCCTTATGTTCCCACAAGGAACCTTCGGTCAGCACAACAAGGACTGTTGGTTGTTCCTAAACACAGACTACAATCTCGAGGGGGTCGTGCTTTCTCAGTGCTGGGGCCGAGGCTCTATTTAGGTTTAATAGATCTAATTTACTTGCGTGACAACTCTGAGGGGGGTGAATTGTTTTGTAATTCTTCTGTTTAAGTGGAATTTAATGCTTTTAATTCTGAATAATTAATGAGCACCAGAGCCACCTGAATTCAGAGCTAGCTCCGGGGAAAGGCATCAGCCTCACGTTTATAAATGTTTGGCCATTTTGACTTTCTGAACTTTAGTTGTGTCCTCTGTGTGTTTGGATGTTGATCAGGGAGTTATTTGGACACAGAGGGTAAGTTGTGGTTATTGACTGCACTAACAAATCATCCAAAACAGTTTCTGCTTCTTTTTTATCAGTAAGCAAAATTATATTTCTGTATTTCATTTTGCTGGTTAACTGGGGGAAATGCTGTGTCATTTAAATGCTTGGTCAAACATGTTAGTGGGGCTGCTAGCTGGATACAAAACTTGAGCAGATACCCGTCTTCTGTCTCCTGCCCAAGAACAGTTGCTAGAGCAGGCAGCTGGCTGTTCCCATCTTCCGGTAGCAGCCGACGCATGTCCAGGGTTGAAATTGGTTGAAATATTACGTGTTGAGCCAGACCGCTGCGACATGGAAGCTTCATTTAGAATTGTAGTATGTCCAAGGAAGATCTTGTCTTTCTCTCCTATAACTGACTAGAAGGGCTCTACTATGATTGGCTGTTTCATTTAACAGCAACACGTTTTCTTATGCTAAGTGCAGACTGTTCTTCTGCCATCACCCCCAACAGAAAGCTGTTTTGGGGAGTTTTATAAAGAAAATGTGATCTTAAAAATATTTTGAAAAATAATAATA
The DNA here is from genome assembly GCF_043380555.1 of Nothobranchius furzeri. Classification (NCBI taxonomy): domain Eukaryota; kingdom Metazoa; phylum Chordata; class Actinopteri; order Cyprinodontiformes; family Nothobranchiidae; genus Nothobranchius; species Nothobranchius furzeri. The sequence continues at coordinate 31,957,298 of NC_091755.1, forward strand.
ATTCCTTTTAGATATCAGCCCGATAACTACAATTAGTTGACTTACATTTCTGATTTGATTATTTTCATGACCATGGTGGTATATTCTCACTGAAGGCATCAAAACTATGAATGAACACATGTGGAGTTATGTACCAAAAAAGGTGAAATACCTGAAAACATGTTTTATATTCTATTTTCTTCAAAATTGCCACCCTTTGCTCTGATTAGTGCTTTGCACACTCTTGGCATTCTCTTGATGATCTTCAAGAGGTAGTCACTATAAATGGTTTTCCAAAAGTCTTGAAGAAGTTGTCAGAGGTGTTTAGCACTTGTTGGCCCCTTTGTAATTAGTCATGGTCATGAAAATAAAGAAAACGCATAGAATGAGAAGGTGTGTCCAAACCTTTGGCCTGTACTGTATGTAGAGAATTAAACTGCACACTGGAATCAACTCTGTTGCTATTCAGTTGGAGATTCTGAAAAATGACCAAGCATATTAATCTATGAAGCTTATATCATACATAAATATCCAGGATACTAATGTATGATCTAAGTTCATACAACAACCTGTTTGGTCTAATTTTAATCCAAAGATTAATGTTTAATTTAAATAGTTAAATTTATAGCAAAAGTTATTTTGAATCAGAAGCTAGGATCTTTGCTTGTCAATAACCAGAAATATTATACCTTTTATGTGTTTCGTTTCAATAATGAGGCAAGTTTAAAAATGAAGAAATTCTATTACTAACAATTTTAAACTTAAAGATTTGAAACGACAATTATAAAACGACAATTCATGGATAACAACTTAATGACAATTTTTAACAGCTTTGATATTAAACTTGTTTTAAAAGCAAACCTGTGGCTGGATGGAAGCTAAATGAAAATACGAGTTTGAATGCGTGGATGGAATTATTAAAAGGTTTCTTTCAGAGAGTTGGAAGCGTTCTGGATGGAAATGATGGTTTGCGGCTAACTGAGTTATTTAGAGACAACAGCATCAAATGTTATCTGTCGATTAGTGTCTACCTCACTCATTTTCCGGAGTCCCCCATTCGGATCCGATATGTCAGGTGGAGATGATTTCCTCCGGGCATGAGGATGGTAGAAGGACCTCTATGTGACCAAATCTGTCCTGGGTTGTCTCCGTGGGTCACAAGACTGATGAACTATTGGCATCTCAAAGTCCATAACTCTGAAGGAGTTTTTCGTCTTAACTTAACTCAGAAATCAATGACTCTGTGTAGAGTCTTCGTTAGCTGGTTACAGTTGCGTTAGTTCTTAGCTATTCTGGTTGGCGTGACTGGAACAGCAGGTGGAGGTTTAGGGACGGCCGTTCCCTTCCTCCGTGGTGTTGGTTCAAGAACTGACTTGAAACTGGTGATGGTTACAGTTTTACCAAGCTCTCAGGACACTCCCACTCTCTCCCCAAGAAAGCATTGATCATGCGTCAAAAACATGTGTTGCAGTTATTGTTTATCTGGACTCTGTGTTAGCTGGATAAGGTGAACTGACCTTCCTTGCTGAACACATCTTCTACTATCATCAACCATAATCATAATTATTATTATTATTATACCCGAAGCATAAATTCATTTCATGTAATTAAAATACCATTATACTGAACCAAGTGATCATTTTTGATGATTATATTAAACAGCAATAAAATCAATGAGTTTTATTAATTATTATTATTTAATTATTATCATCGTAACTCGAAGTGTCCTCCTCCTGGGATGGAACAGCAGCAGATATGGATATGATCTTGAGCAGACATTGCAGCTCCTTGGGTTAATCTGTGGATTTAAAAGTACTGTTTCACCCAGCTTGACCCAGCTGGGTAGATGTGCCCTTTGCCACAAATTAGAGGACCTTCGGTGACACTACATGTAGGTCTACAATAAAGATTGCTGCGCCCGAAAGGAATAGGAGATGCGTTACAAGAGAATTCGGTCATGTAAAAGTGTGAAAAAAAATTATTTAATACACACTTAAATGCAGATTAAACACAGCACTTATACAGTAGTCTGTATGATGCATTGATAGTTTAGTTTAGCTTTCATGTTTGTTTGTTTTTTGTTTTGTTTTGTTTTTATATTTTGTGATTCCTATCTTCTTCCTGTGAGACTAGACAGTTAGGAACGCTGGGAGACATTTCAGCTGTTAGACCAAGGTGTTAAAAAGACAAACGCACAGAGAGGAGATAGGTTTTGGTTTTGCTTCTACAAACAGACACTAGGGGTGCTAAAAGCAAGCCAAACTGGATAACATCCCTTTAAAACAAGCACATACAGTAGGTTCTGCAAATTGAGCTGCAGAAGATCAGTGTCAATAAAAAAAAAAAAGAAAAACATTACAAGGTAAAAAAAAAAGATGTGGCAAGTTCAGCTAATTTGATTTACTGCTAATTTGTCTGGTTTGGATTAAATAAACTAGTTCATCAGAAATGTGGCTGTCAACTTCTGTGGTAAAGGGAGTAAATGATGAATATGTAGAAATTGACTGATTGTCTGAAATGATCTATGAATCTTTGTTCTAAAAAGCTGTTGCTCACACGGTGAAAATCAGGTGACCACTGAAGTTGTTGTGATGATTATAACTCTCTTGAATGATTGTGTCTGCGCTCTGACGCAGAAACACAACATCTCCAACCTCCAGCAGCAGTGTGACACCATTGGCAGCATTAACATGGTGAGAAGATTGATGCCCAGATGCAATAAAGATATGTTCTCCATTCTTAAACAGCACAGCTCCTGAACCATGTGAAGCATGTCCCAGTCCTTGAATGTGGAACTCAAAGTGATAGACTCCTCTCACAGGTGTGATGAAGAAACCTGTAGATTTTTTTTATTGAAAACATTATCTTGTTTATTCTAACTCAAAAATGCGTTTACAGAAGATGAATAAATATATTACTAATAGAATTTAGTGAAATTGAGTACCTGTATTTGGATTGTAGGCATTTCCAATATTAGTAACAGCATGTCTGAAGACCAGAGGTGTTGGTGCATTAAAAGGTCCTGATTCCACCAGAGATGCTGAGAAAGCCACTTGATTCACTAAGAGACAGAAACTGTGTTATTAAATTTTTCTAAAATGTTTGCATGGTGATCAGTTCTCTTTAATGAGCTAAAATTACACATATAAACAAAACAAGGAGGCAAAAAAATGACTTTAAAATGACTAGTTTTATTGTTTTGGTTTACAAGAATGAAAACTTGCACACAGACTGAGTAAATGATCATTCTGTCCAACTTTTTTCAGACAAAACCTTCAGCATTTGTACAAAACTGGATATTTGTTGTCCTGAGTATGTCAGATGTGTCGTGTTTTAATTAGGTCTTTAGTTATTTCAAAATATAATTTTGTATATTATTACCAATAAATGATGAAGAGTAAATACCTTGGTCCTGTTGCTTCAGCTTGTCCAGCTCACTCTTTTGCTGCTCCAGTTCTTTTGTCTTTCCTGAACATGTAGAAACTAATCACCTGATTTTAAATGAAGTAAGTTAACAAAAATAATATTTTTCTCTTATAAAAGTCTTCGATTTTTTCATTTGTTACTCTTACATATATTTTTTTATATTGTTAACATAACCTTAGTCCTTTTGTTTCAGCAGCTCCAGTTCTCGTGTTTTAGCTGTTAGAGTTTAGGAAACAACGAAAGATTGAATATCTGTAATTATACAATTAAAACACTTTAATCAGGGTCTCCTAAACCTTTACTTCATTTAGTTAACATACCTTCATTTTCTTTCTGTAAGTACTTCACTTCCACCTTCAGTCCAGCCAGCGAGGCGCTCATCTCTCTCAGCGCAGCATTGATGTCCTGTGTACATGTTTGTTGGTGCTCTGAGGGATTTCCTGCTTCACTGTTACATCCATTTTGTGTGTCAGGCTCTGCAGGTCAGCTTTGTGCTTTCTTTGTGAACTCCTGCCTTAAATGCAGCTTTTGTTTGCCGTACTTAAATATTACTGTGATACTCCAAGACAAAAGGACTTGGGACTTTGTACTTGTTTGTTTAATAAAGAAATGCTGTTTTTTTTATACATGATGCATGATTTCTGTCATTCTCAACATCCAAATAAACAAATTTCATGTAAAAAATTAGGCTTTGGTAAATGGCCTGTATTTGTATAGTGCCTTCCTTGGGTTCTACAATCTCCCAAGGTGCTTTACAACACAACCAGTCATTTACCCAATCACACACACAGTCACACACTGGTGGAAATGAGCTACGATGTAGCCACAGCTACCCTGAGGTGCACTGACAGAGGCGAGGCTGCACAAGTGCCACCAGTCCCTCTGACCACCACCAGCAGGCAACGTGAGTTAAGTGTCTTGCCCAAGGACACAACAGCAGAAGTCTCTCAGTGCCAGAAATGAACCTGCAACCTTCAGATGACTGGACAACCCACTCTCCTTCCTGACTTATACTGCTGTCCCTATTGCATTGTCCATTTCAGTTCATTAAAAACATTCAAAATATTTTTCATTTATTAAACAACTGATATTGCTCCTATTTCAATTAAATACATGGCATGAAAATTACAACTTATGAGTCATAAACAAATATGCTAAAACAAAACTTCAAAATTTGAGGAAGTCACCACTTTTAACCAGTATTTGTATGTTTTACTCTTGTTGTGATTATTGGGCACGAATAATTTGTAAGCTTTTACTTACTTTTTGGATTCATCAATAAACTCGTAAATATGGAAATATTTACCAATTTATTAATTAATTAGGATATCCGGAGATATTGTTGGTCTTTCTTCTGTTAGACCAAAAACAGGTTCGGAGAAGATGGAGAGAAACACCTTTTGTTGGTAGAATGTGGAGTCAAATAATCAGAAGACCAGTCTCTTTTCACCGCTCCAGAGGGGAGAACACATGCAGCTCCAGCTAGAACCCCGCGTTCAGCTCTCGTCTGCTGCATCCAAGTGTTCTGGCGTTCTCTGATCAGCAGCTATATTTATTAACAGATTATGGAATGTTACATACGTAGTTCTGCCATCTGCACTTGCAGACGCACGTCAGCTAATAGCCTTATTAATGAAAGACCAATTCATCCCAAGAACATGCAACCTTGAGATGACCAGGAACACATCCTGCAACATCCTGGAACAGTTGGTGCTGTGAGATAAGGTGGACAGGAGATGGGATGTGTTACTCCCTTCCAGGTAAGCAGCTGGTTAGAGCTTTGTGCAGAAAAGGCACTGAGAGGTTTTTAATATTATAACAAGATTCCATGAAAAGGCGTACAATAATGTATTTATGATAATATATAAGGAGCATATGTGAGAGATACATATTTTTTCATATAAAAGAGCTTATAATAATATATAAAAGAGCTTATATGAGAGATACATATATTTTCAATCCCCCTTTTGAACTCTTTTAAGAGTTCAACAAAGAGCAGATCAATAAACGGTAAAAAAAGACATGAAAAGAACAACACCAAATATCACTAAAAAGAACCCATCTCAAAACACAAGATGGAGTTCCAGAGTAATACATCAACTCTAACATGTATATGTAATGATCAGGAAACTGAAAAACAGATGAATTCACAGCTGTGACTATGAGAAACTGTGAAGCAATACATGAAACATGACTTTAGCATTGACTGAACATATCAAGTCATGGACACATTGCATGCACACCCCGTATGAGGGCGAAAAACCCTGTCCATTGTACTTTAACAGGGAAAATTCCCCCATGTCCTCCCGATCTCGGGACGAACGCCTTAGCACAGAGCGGGCATGCGAGACTTTGAGGACAAATATCCTCATCAATGGTCAAAAGAAAAACAACAAAAGCTCATGGAAATAAACAGGTGATAGGGAATCGTGCCAAAATCACTGAACATCATCACACTGTAACATCATCTGCACAGTCATCATTAAGAATTAAATTTTTTAGAAATGCAATGAGTGTGATAACATATCTCAACTAAACAGGCAAATGAATAATAGCATAGAATGATTGGAGGATGTTAAACGAACCCTTTGTAAGCCGTGTGAAGGGTGTTAAATAGAACTCTTGTAAAATAACTGAAGGGTGTTAAATAGAACCCTTGTAAAATAACTGAAGGGTGGTTTCTTCTTCCCCCTGTTGAGGTCCCTCCACTGGCACCAGGCAGCTGCAGGGGGTGATGATGTCACGATTCTCGTCCCACAGGATGTGGTGGCAGCTTGGCATGCTACCTCGTCCCGCAGAAGTGGTAGCTTGGCACGCTACCGCAGTCAGCTACTTCTCTTCCTGGTCCTTAGGTCCTTTTTCCTGGTCAGAATCTCCCTTTTTGTGACAGGTCCTCTTGAACCTCAGTCAGAGTGCGGTGGGGCTCTTCCGTGGCAGCACACTGAGTCCAATAATACCAAGTGTCTCCCTTGCCGTCCAGCCGGACAGCGTGTGACGTCCTCTCCGTGATCCTGTATGGCCCGGTCCACCTTGGTTCTGTCCACTTTCTTTTGGTGACCTTCAGCAGGACCCAGTCGACTCCTGGCACTGAAGGCGATGTATCTTCGTGTGTGTAGTTTTGGTCCAATGAAAGCTTTCTCGGCTTATGCAGTCCAATTGAGCTTGGCAGATAGTTGGTAGGAAGATTCGCACTCCGGCCGGACCAGAAGTTCCCCGAACCGATCGCCTAGGGATTAATGGTTATGCATAAAAATGTCCTAACTCTTACTGACCCTAGCCTCTGATACCTTCAACATCAGACACATACAGTTACAAACAGCAAGCGCAATTAAAGGTACAGTGAAATCATGACATGGACACACACGGACACACAAACACATACACATGCACATACAGAGAGAGAGAGAGAGAGAGAGAGACAGAGAGAGAGAGAGAGAGAGAGAGAGTAAGAATGTGTGTGGGAGAAAGAAATGAGTGGGGTCCACTTTGCCGCCAGCATCTCCACCTGTGTCACAGAGAAAAAATTACAAAGAAATTAAAACATAAAGTAAACAACAATGATTCAATGAGTATAAATGATTTAACTAAAATACACAACCATGCATGGGTTTTATAACAGTTCCAGTAACACTGGAGATGATGCCTTGTACAATGAATTCTTAAGATGTCCTTCATCAATTAGAGGTTATAACCAAATTGTTTCAAGATCCTGAATTTGAATTTGAATTGGTTAATTTACTCAGAATAGTCCAATGGCTTTGTTGATGTTTCTCAAGGCTCGGCCACGCCCATATAAATAAATGAACAAACAAACAAAACAAACACAGTCAAACACACGGTCCCTACACGTCTCTGTGCCCTCACACACCAAGCAAATGTCAGACTGAAGCGAAAGTGTGAAATTCCTCATTTAAGTTAAAGCATAAAGTAATTACATCAAGAGTTTCCTTCCACTTCTTAAACATCTAGATTATTTCTGAAAAATGCTCAAACTGCAAGAGCGGGACACGCACAACTAAACTACTTATTCTCTCAAGTCTGTGTCTCCGCTTGGTTTAAACGAGCCACTTAACCCAACACTAAATCAGTGGAAAGAAAAAAAAGACCTAAAGCGTGTGATCAAATTAATCCAACAAAACTTCCCATCACTACTGTTCTGAACTCACGTTGCGGTGTGATCTCTCCAATTAGAAATTAGGACAACCACTTTACCATCAATTCAACGAAATAGAGTTTCAGGTTTTCCAATGTCCCTTACCTGCTATTCACCCCAATTATGAACCTCAAAGCAGAAAACATGATGAGCAAATGTTATTCCCTAACCAGATTTAAATTCACAATCTCTAGAAGCCCAAACTACCTTTCTTTCTTACCTTCTTTCTTATTTTCTTTCCTTTTTCCTTTAAGAACCTCACTAGCACAAGAAATCCTAAGAATTAATTCACTACTTAAGGTTAATTCATTAATAAGGAAACTGCAGTTACAGGTTTGTTTGTGCATAGTATTGGTTATCAGCAGTTTTTCCTTATCTTCTCATTTAGAAGTGTGTTTCTGTGCTACTTCTCCATCTATAACACAAGTTAGTATCATCCTTAACGCGTCTGAAATTAAGCTGCATTGCTAAATCAATAACGTGATTTGTGCTAAGAAATACTCCCCTATCCTCTTCCTTTTTCTAGTGGCACTGATTCCATGACAGATTTAGATCAATTTAACGTTTTAAAACTATTACGTTTCATTTAATTAATTTTGCTTTTTCTCTCTTATTTTAATTTATTTATGTTATTTATTTATTTATCATGCTATCCTGTGATGATAAACTTAAAGATTTTTTAGCCAATTGTCGTCAAAAAGGCCAATTAAAAATGTTATGTTAAAGATTTCACAAGATGAAAAATGTGAACATAATTTTTATCGAATGAGGGGTACCATTATTCAATATTTTGTAACATTATTTTCTACGTTAGAACTTACAGCTGATAGAAAAATATAGGATCAGGTTTGGCTAGATCTGTTGGGAAACTCAACGGAGCTGAAACAACACTGTTGTCTCGGATGAGATGTACCATGAATCATTTAGTCAACTGAATGCCAAATTATTCATTTAATTGTTATTTTTATGCAATGAATGGAATGGAATGCTACTATAAACTGTCCAGAAATTTGCGCATGTTTGCTCGAAGGAGAAAACTGTTGAAGCCTAAAGCGTTCTCCTAGACTTATAAATAGACACCGTTTCCTTAACCAATGAAAATAAGTGATGACGCTGATGAATTCCTTTTTTTTTTTCCAGAAAGAGGCATTCATTAAGAAACCTGATGAATACCGAGAAGTTGTTGTACAATGAGGTATTTACTTTACCACTATTTCATTTAAATTTTGTTAATCATATAAGCTATGATAGAAAGCTAGAATAAGCTATAGAGCAAACATAGAGAAACTTGACACTTGCGGTTTTCCAAATCTTAAATTATACTAACAATAAAGATTATATTGACGTCCAATGGTGAGCTGGACTGAAATCCAGGTTACTAATCCTATTATTTATTTATTTATTGTTATTATTATTATCTTTTTTTCTAAGGCTAACTTTCTCAGTTAACTATGTTCTACAGTAGTTTAGTAAATTTTCCACAGTTCTGACATTTCATCAACTCAACTGGTTGTTGCCAAAAAGCCTTGTTCATTACCTGACTGCAGCAAGCACTCTTTTACTGGGTGTAACCATAGGAGACAGTCTCTTTTGAGCCTCTCTTTGTAAGTCCAGGATGACCACCGTCATTGATTAAACTTCACATGTTAGCACACATGCTCCTCCCCTTTGTCCTTTGTTTCATCTGCAGCAGGGCAAATAAGCGTCTGCCTCATTGTCCATCTTGTAGTGCTCCCCCGTCTCGATGTTATAAGTCACAGCTTTTGGTGGGGGCTTCCAGGTTCTCTTTGTACAGAAGTCAGACCCAAACATTCTTTGCAGCTGGTTGTGACAGGCCCACCCAGTAAAGTTCATGCCGCCACAGGTCGCAGCAAACGTCTTCCTTAAATATGTTGATTGGGTTGAAATGACAGAACTTTCTCTTTTACAAATTAAAATCAACGATGGTTTCTAATAATTAGTCGACTTTATTGACTCAAAGGTAAATCTAGACTACTTCCTATGCACAATTTGTTCTGAATCATCAAGTCAGTTCTACACAGGTTTTAAACATTACGCACAATCTATCCCAAATGCAAGATCCCTCCTTTCATTTTTTATTTATCTATTTTATTTTGGGAAAATAACTACCAGTTTTTAATTCAAAACAGCCTGGCACAGGTTTTAGCCAGGTAGAAATAATACAATTAGTTTATCTGTTTTTCATCATTCAGCGTCTCAAAATCCAGCCACTAATGTTAATGGTTCTTAAAGTTGAGGCAAGACAATTATTGGGTTTTGTTTTACAGCAAGATTTACAGCAATAGTTTTACAAAACCTATACAAAATATTTATAAATGGGTGTAACTGAAATACTTTATTTTCTGACTGATTGTTAATTTTAAGATTGGATCATATGATTCTAAGAGGTATGAGAGCTGCAGAATGCAGCACCCTGTGCTATTTATAGACTACGGGATTCTTGTGTGTAAAAGTGGGTGGAGTCAGGTCCCCAGGCTGAAACTCCAGTCATTTTCACCCCTGACCGTCCGAGAGGAAGGATCTCCTAAAGACCCTAACCACAAGCCTAAGGTACGCCCAAAACACCAAAAAATATCTTTTCTAAAGTCACAAATTGCTTAAAACTGCGTGTTACACAGAAAAACAGAGAGAGAGAGAGAGAGTCCAGCTGACTTCACGGCCCATAATCAGACAAAATACTTCCTTTATAACCACAGTCATACAACTTTTTGTATTTTAAAGGATTTTCTTGTCATCGCACTAACCATAAATTCTTTTTCTATTGTTTTTACAGTCTCTTGAACGAAATAAACGTCGAGCAAAAACATGGAACGCACCCTGTTTCTCAAGCAGCTGCTCCCTCTATTAAAAAACTGCATCATTCAGGAGAAGATCCAGCGAAAGCAGCATGCAGGAAGACACACCTCCACTCACTCACAAAGGCACAGACAACATTTTTCTGTTTGTCACACTCTTTTAAACAAGAGTAAGTCAGTCCGTCACTTATTTATTCTCTTTATATATGTATATATAATATTTCAAGCACAGAATTTGTGTAACACTGCACTGGTTATTTTCAGAATTTAATGTTTACTATGCTTTCAAGCAGGCCTTATGTAACATTAGAGCAAATCCAATTGCAATTTTTTGAGCGCTCTGAGAAACAGTTTAAATATTTATTTTCTGCAGATCCGTTTCGATTTTACTGTTTAGCAGCTGTCTGACTTTATGTAAATGTATATCTATATATTTCTAAAATAAAGCTGTCATTTACAACCTTACTTGCGTTTCTTGTTGGTTTTTTCCCTTTTTCATCTCCAGTTGACTTCACCCCCAGATCGGGGTCACTCACATGCTGCCCCGCACACAAATGATTATCACGCTTGTACACAACACACACACACATATATATATATATATATATATATATATATATATATACACATACATACACATGTTACTTTAAAAACCTTTTATTTATTAACTTATGGTGTTCTGTTCAAAGACTGATCAGAACAGGATTGCAGAATTTGAATTTTGTGTAACTTCAAACATTAAATTTAGCACTGCAGTGAATTTTACATATGCGAGTTGCAACTTTTTAAAGCTCTTTTTTTATCTTATTTATTTATTTTCTGGTACCGCATTAGGCCTTCACACTCACACATCATCCAGCGCTGTCCACCCACACGGAGCTCCCAAAACTCGGCTCTGCATTCTGCACTCTCCTAGTGCTCACACTTTCAATCCAGAGCCGTAAGCAGCCTCTTGCTGCGCCTCACACACACACAGGCTGAACTCAGCTCATACACACAGTGAAACTTCTCTCCAGCTGTGCTTTTGTACTTTTATCAGTTACTTGGTACCTTTAAAGGCCCAAAAATTTTGTTAGTAGAATTTTAGGAGTTCTCTTTACCTCCTAGGGCCTCAAACCCAACTTTCATAAAAGGTCCCAGACCTTGTAGTAGAATTTTAGGAGTTCTCTTTACCTCCTAGGGCCTCAAACTGTCATGATCCGCCCCAGCCTCCCTGAATGTGTCTCTCCTGCCCTGATTAGCCTAATTGTTCTCACCTGTCCCTGATTACTCTGCCCGTGTGTTCCTGATTCCCTTGTGTATTTATACCTCCCTCCTGGTTGTTGTCTTTGTCGGTTCATTGTCGTTGTCCATGTTCGTTCGTCCTGTGCTCCCATCCTTCAATAAACAGCTTTTTATCTTTTACATCCGTCTGCCTGCTCATCTGCCTCCGGAACCCACCACCACACATGGTCTGCCACCTCCACCCGCAGAACATGACAGAATGAACCGACCAAACCTGGACCTGTGGTGAGCTAACACATCTGTTCCTGGAGGATTATTTTTTCTTTTTTGTCCCTTTCAGTTGTGGGAGATTTCTGGCCTGGAGTTTGTGTTTGGCGCATCCTACCTGTTCTCGGGGTGGTCGAAGTTCCTCTGGGAGATCCTGGCGCATCCTATTTATCTTCGGGGTGGCCAGGGTCGTTCTCCTCCAGCTGTTTTTTGCCCCGGCCCGTTCTTCTCCTGAAACCGCGGATCCTGGAGCCTCAAGGGAATTACACCCCCTACGCACGCCATTATTCTCCGGTGTGGTAGGGCTGGTCTCCCCGCTCTTCTCCGGCTTCCCTTCACCCGGGCCTCCGCTGATGGACCCAGCAGATCGGATGTGCACCTGCTCTGATTGGGATGTCGAGTACCTGCCGCCGAGCTGGGCTTCCACTCGTCGCTCCCGCTACTCAACCACTTCCTGGTCCACGCCTGCAGGTTCTGTGCCTGCAGGTTCTCCACGCAGCAGTTCCTGCTGGGGCCTGGGCCTGCTGCTGCAGTTCCTGCTGGGTCCCATGCCTGTTGCTGCAGTTCGTCTCTGTGTTCCTGGTGTCCTGTGTTTCTGGAGTCAAGTGTTCGTGTCAAGTGTTCGTGTCAAGTCATCGTGTCCAGTCAAGTCAAGTCATCGTGTCCAGTCAAGTCAAGTCATCGTGTCCAGTCAAGTCAAGTCATCGTGTCCAGTCAAGTCAAGTCAAGTCATCATGTCCAGTCAAGTCAAGTCATCATGTCCAGTCAAGTCAAGTCATTGTGTCCAGTCAAGTCAAGTCATTGTGTCCAGTCAAGTCAAGTCATGTCATCGTGTCCAGTCAAGTCATCGTGTCCAGTCAAGTCAAGTCATCGTGTCCAGTCAAGTCAAGTCATCGTGTCCAGTCAAGTCATCGTGTCCAGTCAAGTCAAGTCATCGTGTCCAGTCAAGTCAAGTCATCGTGTCCAGTCAAGTCAAGTCATCGTGTCCAGTCAAGTCATCGTGTCCAGTCAAGTCAAGTCATCGTGTCCAGTCAAGTCAAGTCATCGTGTCCAGTCATCGTGTCCAGTCAAGTCATCGTGTCCAGTCATCGTGTCCAGTCAAGTCATCGTGTCCAGTCAAGTCATCGTGTCCAGTCAAGTCATCGTGTCCACTCAAGTCATCGTGTCCAGTCAAGTCATCGTATCCAGTCAAGTCATCGTGTCCACTCAAGTCTACGTGCCCACGTCCAAGTCTACGTGCCCCCTGTGCCCAAGTCTACGTGCCCCCTGTGCCCAAGTCTACGTGCCCCCTGTGCCCAAGTCTACGAGTCCCCTGTTCCCAAGTCCACGAGTGCGAGTTTCCCTGGACTGAGTTCTTGGACACGTCTGAGTGGTCGTAAGACGGAGTGCCGCCTGAACCAAGAGGCCCCTGCTCCGCAGCCTGGATGGTGTTCCTTGTTCCCTGGTCTCGTCTTCTGTGTTCCCTTGTCATGTGTGCCCTGGTCTGGTCTTCGTTCGTGTCTCCTGTGTTTTGTGGCTTGTGGGCGTCTGGTATCCGCCCCTTGAGGGGGGGTACTGTCATGATCCGCCCCAGCCTCCCTGAATGTGTCTCTCCTGCCCTGATTAGCCTAATTGTTCTCACCTGTCCCTGATTACTCTGCCCATGTGTTCCTGATTCCCTTGTGTATTTATACCTCCCTCCTGGTTGTTGTCTTTGTCGGTTCATTGTCGTTGTCCATGTTCGTTCGTCCTGTGCTCCCATCCTTCAATAAACAGCTTTTTATTTTTTACATCCGTCTGCCTGCTCATCTGCCTCTGGAACCCACCACCACACATGGTCTGCCACCTCCACCCGCAGAACATGACACAAACCCAACTTTTCTATAACCATAAACAGGTCCCGGACCTGTAGAATTCTAGGATTTCCCACGTCCTAAGGACTCCAACCTGGCGTAATATAACCTCGTTATATTTCTATTCACTCGTCAGTAAATAGTGTGGTCAGCCACGACCTGGAAGATTTATAAGGTCCCAGACCTTAAGTGGAATTTAGGGGTTCCTAGTCCCCTGGGCCTCCAACCCGTCTTGTACTATTTCCTTGTCTTTTTACCATTACATCATTGTAAAAATCCTTATCTCGTTTACCATTAAACCATTTGCAAAAAAAAATCTCTCATTATTTCTGCAATTTGTCTCCACTTTCTTCTCCAATGATTAATTTTAGGACCACAGTTACTAAGATACAAGACACAAAGGCTTTGGATATATCCAATGAGCAGATTTTTAGAAAAGGTTCTGCTTACCTTATTTTCACCGCAGTGTTTTTGTGCCTGGATCCATTCACTGGGTCGGTTGGTCAGATTGGCCTCCAAAAACTCCTTCCTCTTTAAAAAGAAGAAATCCTGTTCGTGACGCAAAAATTTGTTGGTCTTTCTTCTGTTAGACCAAAAACAGGTTCGGAGAAGATGGAGAGAAACACCTTTCGTTGGTAGAATGTGGAGTCAAATAATCAGAAGACCAGTCTCTTTTCACCGCTCCAGAGGGGAGAACACATGCAGCTCCAGCTAGAACCCCGCGTTCAGCTCTCGTCTGCTGCATCCAAGTGTTCTGGCATTCTCTGATCAGCAGCTATATTTATTAACAGATTATGGAATGTTACATACGTAGTTCTGCCATCTGCACTTGCAGACGCACGTCAGCTAATAGCCTTATTAATGAAAGACCAATTCATCCCAAGAACATGCAACCTTGAGATGACCAGGAACACATCCTGCAACATCCTGTAACAGTTGGTGCTGTGAGATAAGGCGGACAGGAGATGGGATGTGTTACTCCCTTCCAGGTAAGCAGCTGGTTAGAGCTTTGTGCAGAAAAGGCACTGAGAGGTTTTTGATATTATAACAAGATTCCATGAAAAGGCATACAATAATGTATTTATGATAATATATAAGGAGCATATGTGAGAGATACATATTTTTTCATATAAAATAGCTTATAATAATATATAAAAGAGCTTATATGAGAGATACATATATTTTCAATATCCACGGGGCACCACCCTTTTTAACAAGGGAACAATGAATCCACACCTCTTATCAATCTTGTCTGTCATTCCGTGAAATCGTAACGGGCTGCAGTTAATTTCATATCACACAAACAAATCACCTGAGACAAAATCTTAATTGGCAATACATTTATTAACTAATATAATCACTTCAGCTCCTTCTAAAGCGTTTAGCCAATCAATATTAACCAACGTATTTTATCAAACAAACACAATGAAACAATGAAATGATCCTGTAAAACAATCTGACCCAATAAGTGTGTGTTTTAGTCTTGTGTCCTCCCAAACACCGAAAACTATAATGTGTGTGTGTGTGTGTGTGTGTGTGTGTGTGTGTGTGTGTGTGTGTGTGTGTGTGTGTGTGTGTGTGTGTGTGTGTGTGTGTGTGTGTGCGTGTGTGGGCAACTTTCACTTTAAACTTCCAAAGCACAATAAAACTTAAACAACTCCAAAACCGCTTCCTAAAGGACAATAAACAAACAAAAGATCAATCATAAACAAATTAAATATCTAAATATTTGTTAATGCTGTGGCCACAGCTTAACAACTTAGATATTACACTGAAAGAAAAGACCTTACTTCAAGATGATCCGATGGCGTTTTTGGTACAGGAAATAGAGAAAGCCGTTGGTACTTTAAAGCAATTTGCGCGGTTTGATTTCTTATTCTGAACTTATTAGAGAGAACGGGAGAGGAAGATCGATAGAAGGAAAAAAGAAAAACTTCCAGAAGCAAAACTCTTCTCTGAGCGAATTCAAGGCATCCCTTGGCAATCTCACTGAGAAGATGTGATGATTTTCCGCTGCTTTTAAACGGCTCGGCGTCGTCCACTTCAGCAGCCAGGCCTCGCACATGCCGTCCGGAGCGGCAGCAACGAGCGCGTCCTCACGCCAGTCGAACTTCTGGACAAAAGACGAGTTAAGTTTCGTTTCGCTGGCTTTCATAGACTCCGCTGTCTGGCGGGCTGGACTGCGTGGGTCAGCACATGCGCAGAAACCCGTGCTCCGCTTTGGTGACGTCATCATGCTGCTTCCGGATGCAAAGGCTGATGGGAAATGAAGTTGTAGCTGGCGCTGATGTTTAAATATGCCTTATTTATTTACGCGTCAGGGCGTTTTTGGCACAGTCTTTTGGAGAAAATACTGAGTAGCAATTTCTCATGAGGGCAGACCCTCAACACTCTTGTCTGCACTCATGACTGAAGCCAGCTAGTCAGGATAATGCAGATAGCTGCAGCTCAGCCATTGAGGATGGAGAGGGCCACAGCAAACATGAATAAAGAAGATAGGACTTGATTTCTGGATTCACACGGTCTGGTCTGTTGCTGGCTGCAGTCTGGAGCAGACCTAATCTAACTTTGAAACCTGTAAGTATTTAGGCAGTAAGCTCCTGGGTCTGACATTTGGCACAAGCCTGGATTTAAGTAAAGTAGATAATAGAAATAAGTATCTCGGGGTCTTGTTCACAAATGGGTGAAAAATGGAGCGTGAGATCAATAGGTGGATTGGTGCTGCGTCTGCAGTGATGCGGGCGTTGCACCAATCTATCATTGTTACGTCCCCTCATGAACGTCTAGGAGGATGAGGGGACTAACACAGTAAAATAGGTGGAGGAGTGTGTATGAGGACAAATAACGAGGTGGTGAGAGTAAAATCAAAAGGGTTTATTAACAAAAGGTGTCCGCTGCTAATGGCACAAACAAGGCTTAGTAATACTGGTGATTAAAAGGTGGAAACTGAAAACATAAGCAGACTAACTGCTTATGAAAAAGGCTTTCCGCCAAACTTAAATAACAACCACCTTACTCAAAATATCCCCGGCTCAAAAGTCCTATGGGGATAAAAACCACCGAAACAAGAAAACTGACCCTCATTCAGCGAAAATCCTACAAAAGAGGATAATTAAGCCTAATCCCTATAGAAAAACCCTAAACATTTACCGCAACAATTTAACTTTAGCCAAAAGTGTCAATGAGCTCGGGAGAAACACAGGCTAATCCTGGCTCTCTCTGACTGTCGGCTGCGTTCCTCTTTTAAGCCTGTCGGCCGCTTGATAGCTGATGAAGATCAGCTGCTGTCTTCTCCGGCGTGCCTCTCTCCGAGGTCCTGAATTGGCGCTGGGGCGCTGGAGAGTGTAAACAGCAGGTTCAGGTGCTGTTCCTGGTGCTGAACCCTCGGCAGTGGGGACAAGAGGCTCAGGTCGAAAAGAGAGGATGGACCGAGGGGACAAGGGTCGTCACAATCATCATCATCATCTTAATTTATAAAACACTTTCCAATTGACAGGAAGTGAACTAAAGTGCTGCACATGCACATCATTTACCCATACAATGGCAGACAAAAGAGCAAAGAATGTTTGTAAAAGAACAAGATGAAATAAGTAAAATACAACTGGATAAAATTAGCTAAAATATCTAAAAATATGGCAAGCTCACGTGCTGAGGGAATGCCACTGTATAAAAGTGAGTCTTCATCCAACTCTTAAAAACCAGCAGTGATGATGCTTGTCTGACTGTGAGTGGAAGGTTATTCTATGGCTTGGAGGGCTAAAACTGACAAAGCCCTGCCTCCTCTAGTAAAGCGTTTTGCTCTTGGAACAACTAGTAAGTCTTGCTGTGATGACCTAAGAGCACAGGATGGTTTGTATCGGGTTAGTAACTTAGACAGATAACTTGGAGCACATTCCTGCAGAGATTTAAAAACAAAAACAAATATCTTGAACTGAACTCTGAAAGATACTGGAAGTTAATGTAGATTGGCTAAGACAGGTGGGATGTGTTCTCACTTTCTGGTGTCGGTCAGGAAACTAGCAGCAATGAATCAACTTTTATTTGTTCCATTCTTTGTGTTCTCAGAATTCTTGGGTCCTTGGAACAGATGTTATAATGTCTCTTTTTTAATTTTTTCTAGGCACGCCCCCTGCCCTGCAGAGCTCCGTGCAATAAGAAACTGAGCGCCGACCAGAACTAACCAATAGCATTAGACTACCGCTTAGATGCTTCAAATTTAAGGAATACCTCGGCTGATGCAGTGTTGATGAACTTTTCATGGTCAAGTAAGTCTATAAAATACAAATATAAGAGAACACAACATTGCCGCTGATATCTCCCGGGACTCTGCCGGCTGCTGGTTGTGCCCCCGCAGGGCTCTGCACCTCTCGAGGGGGGCTGGGGCTTTTCTGGTTGCAGTCTCCTTTGGGTCCCTGCGCTCTGGGGCAGCTCCTAAATCTCTTGGACTTGGAGCTCCCTCCATCTCCTACACATCTTTGGGGGGCAGATCTGTGGCCCCTCACACTCTCTATTGGACGCTCCTGTAGAGAAAACTTACATATACAAGCGCGTGTACTCACACAGGTGCTCACATGGTGCTCTCAAAGCAGGGGGGCTGCCAGAGATTTTGGGCCCCATGGAAAAATATCAAGTCGGGCCCCCCTGGGGGCTCGTCCATAGCTGGAGCTGGGGTTACACCCTCCCAGATTCGAAGGGAGAAAAAAATATAATATATATATACTTTAAATTACTGTTTCAGTTTTGCTCAATTATGGAGGTCTACATGCATTCTTACTTATTTACATATCAATTTCACCAGCTGTCTTTCATTAAACAGTGAATTTCCTTCAACAGAATTAGCAATATCACTGCTGGAAAAAGCTGCACATGCTGAAAGGTGTTAATCTCATTTTCCCTATTACTCCCTTAAACTGTGTTTATTTATTCTAAAATTTAATTTGATGATAAAATTCAAATTTGGATATCTAATTAATTTTCCATGTTGTGTCAAAGCTTTACATAACTACATTTTCAGCTGTCTTTCCTCTTGAGATCAAGTATTTCTGTATGACTGATAAAAATTAAGGATTCACTGCTCACAAGGTCACTTCTTTATTAAGTCTCCATGGCTTCATCATAGACACAAAATGAAAAAGCACACAGTTCAAACCGGAGTCAGTTAGGGTTACATAAAATTTTAAAGTTGGATAACTTTGCATGAATACGTATATAAGTCTCTAGAAACCCATTTTTCTCAACAACAAAAACACTGCTAAAATATATTCTGCCTTGATTGTACACAGCAAGATTTATTATTTATTTATTATTTACAGTGATATATATTCCTTTATATATATTCCTTTGTAATAGTACTGATAGAGAAGAGAGCCTTAAGTGATTCCCACAGACCCTCTTAAATGAGGCTGCTAGCTAACATGCTACATTGCTCACCTTCTTGAGGTTCATTGGGTTGTGAGGGGACACCTGCTGACATATCATCAGCTGCTGATTCTGGTAGGGACAAGAACAACAACCCATTTACCATAATTAGATTAAACATAGTTCCTCTCACTGTGGATATCAGAGCTAGCAAACAGGTTGAATTTAACCACTCACTGAATAAACTCACTTTTCTTTGAGAAAAACTGTGTGACATACTGACACCCTCTCTTCTGCCTGTCCTCTTTCTCCTTTCTTTCTTTCCTTTTCTGTGACCCAGACTGTTTCTGCAGACATATTTACTGCAGCCTTGTCACACTCTGCTGTCTGACTGCTGCGTGAGCTGGCCTCGCCTGCTACGTGCCCCTCGGCCAGGTGGACTGTACCATTTTACCGGGCTCAAATTAATTAGTCAAAATAAAGTAGGGACCTATAAATAAATATACATTTCATAAAGACTAAAAGATTGTTTGTTTAATGTCTTAAATGAGAAAAAATACTGCAAAGTACATGTGATTTTTAAACTTCATTTACTTTTTTACTCAACTTTGAAACATTTTTGGGCCCCTGACAGCTGTGGGCCCTTAGAATCTTCCTAATCTTTCACTGCTTTACAGCACCCCTGCTCATAAGTATGGACTTGGACACATTCAACACATGTCTTGAGGCTGCGGTGGGCACTTAATGCACTGTGATTTATTATCGTGTGATTGTTCAGTAAAACAATGTTGATTTTATATTTCCTCATCAGGTTGATGCAGTGATAGACTGGGTTACATTATGAAATAGCTGAATTTGTGAAATGATCTAATAAAACAACTGATCTTCTAACATCTGTTGCTCACATGGTGAAAATCAGGTGCCCACTGAAGGTGGTGTGATGATGATGATTGTCAAACACCCTTGTATTTTCCTACTGACGCAGAAACACAACATCTCCAACCTTCAACAGCAGTGTGATACTGTTGGTAGTGCTAGCAAAATTGGAAGGCTGATACTCGTATGCCATGAAGGTATTTTCTCCATTCTTAAACAACACGGCTCCTGTAGCATGTGAGGCATGTCCATGTCCATGTATGTGGAACAAAAGTGATAGACTCCTCTCACAGGTGCGATGAAAAAACCTGTAAACTATGTTTTTATGAAAACATGCATGTTAGGTTATGTGGCTAGTCTAAATATTCACTAAGTGGGAGTGAGGGTGGGTGTGACTCGTTGTGTGTCCATGATGGACTGGAGAAAAACAGTTGCCCTTAATTCTTACTGGAAGATGTGTTTACTTTTACAGCAGACAAATTAATGTATTATAAATAGTATTTATTGAAACTGAGTACCTGTGTTTGGGTTGTAGGCATTTCCAATATTAGTAACAACACGTCTGAAGACCAGAGGTGTTTTTGTATTAAAAGGTCCAACATCACCTGAGCCTGAATCCATCAGAGATGCTGAGAAAGCCACTTGTTTCACTGAGACAAAAACTTCATTAGTTTCTCAAAATTATTTGGTGATCATTTAATTTTCCTGAGCTAAAATTATACATAAAATGTTACATATTTCAGTTTATACGCAGTTTTACCACATTAGTTTTATAGATTCAATGAAAACCTGCACATGGAGTGTGGATAAATTATCAACCTGTCCAACCCTTGTTCAAACAGAACCTTCAGCATTTGCACAAAACTCGGTGTCTATGTCCTGAGTATCTCAGATGTGTCGTGTTTATATTAGGTCGTTAGTTATTTCAGAAGATAAACATGTACTAGTGGACGATGAAGAGTAAATACCTTGGTCTTGTTGCTTTAACTTGTCCAGCTCACTCTTTTGCAACTCCAATTATTTTGTCTTGCCTGAAAAATGTAGAAAATAATTAAAGGAATGAAAACTTCTGTTTTCCGATTTCTAACTGTGCTTTTACATCATTAACAGTAATGTGCTCTCATTCAACGGCACTTGGCAGGGGGATATCTCAGCCTCCTCCCGAGTGCCGGTGCCCACTTCCAATTTTAAACTGCACTTAGACACCGAGGGCTGTGGGTGCAAGTGGGGTGGTGCAGTGGCATCAGCTGGCATAGGCCAGACAATTCCCGCACTGCCCGCTCACCACAGCCATGGAATACACCTCATCAACACACAACACTATATTGGAGCAGGCGGAGGGAGACTAGGGGTCTTAGCACACCTCTGTTGTTGCTTGGCTTCCTGGGGCTGGAGGCTAGGAGGGAGATCTGGCCGTCTGGTTGGGGTCTGGGGTGGTGGGTTGCTGTGCTCAGCGTTGGGCGGGGGAGCCTGCTCATCAGTACCCCAGCAGAAAGGGTCAAACTCTGGTAACCGGTGATGGTTGTACCCAATGTGCAGCAGTACCGGGACCAGAGTGAATAGGGTGTGTATGGGGAGCATGAGTGGGGGTCCGGCGTGCTTTTTTGTAAGTCTTTGGTTGTATGTGCATGTGTGAGCAAGAGGGAGGGAGTGTGTGATCGTGTTTGTGTATGACTGTATATGTCAGGTGGAGCCTTTGACTCCTCCCCTCTCCTGGGACTTCTTGTGCTGCTACACATCTTCGCCTACCCTCCTCTGCCACATTTGGTGCGGAGTGTGGTGCCTTGGTCTGCCTGAGTGTTCGTGGCTCCCGGGTCAGGGGTTTTAAGATTTTTGGCGTCTGCCTGATCAATCCCGGTGGCTGCCTGGTGGGGTCTGGGTCCCTGGGCTCTGCTGGGTCCCCGGTGGGGGTGGTCGTCCCTGGGTCCCGGGTCGCTGGGTCCTGGGCTCGGCTGGCTAGGGGGTGGGAGGCTGCGGGTGGGAGGCTGCGGGTGGGCCTGCGGGCTTGCCGCTGATATCTCCCGGGACTGTGCCGGCTGCTGGTTGTGGCCCCCAGGGGCGATCCTCTGTGCCTCTCGACGGTGGCGGGGCCCTTTCTGGTTGCAGTCTCCTTGGGGTTTCTGTGTTCTGGGGCAGCGCCTGGATCTCTGGGACTTGAAGCTCCCTCCGTCTCCTACACATCTTTGGGGAGCAGATCTGTGGTCCCTCACACTCTCTATTGGACGCTCCTATAGAGAAACCTTACATAAACAAGCGCGTGTACTCACACAAGTGCTCACATGGTGCTCTTAAAAGTATGGGCTTGGGCACGTTCAACACAGGTTTGTTTCCCAGGTGTGGCACTGCACTACGGCTGAAATTTCAGCGCCATACCTACTAATAATTCCAAACTAATTAATCAGAAGGGGTTTAGGCTGGATTCAGTTTTGTTACTAGTGATGGGACTTGCGGCTCTTTTTAGAGAGCCGGTTCTTTTGGCTCAGCTCACCAGCTCTTTCAGCTACCAAGTGACTCCTCAGATTTTCTGTTGCATAAAGTATATTTGTCACAAAAAATAATGCTAAACTATATGTAAAGTGATTTACTAATGTAAAAAATGCAATATACCAAATATGTATCCTTTATATGGATTTATTAATTGAACACTTTAAGAAATATCAACTTTCCGACTGCTGTCGCTCATTTTCTCACCGTCTTCGTCGCACTCTCCTCTCTCTCGCTCGCCTTTTTCCTCCTCATTCCCTCTCATCTTTCTCCGCCCGTATGTGCTCTGTTGTGTGTCTGAGTCTGATCCTCCCTCTTCCCCGCCCCACTGCTCTGTGTGTGGACAGTCTGGACACGCAGTTGCACATGTTGACCAATCGCCTGTGGCTTTCACCAAGACAAGAGGGGAAGGGGGGACAGCTCCCAATGACGAGCCGGCTCACGTCGTTCACTTCGTAGAGCCGGTTCGTTCGCGACTGACAATCACTATTTGTTACAAATGCAGTTTACTTAAATGAGGATTTTACTTTGCGCTTTAAAACATAAAAACAAGCACATACATTAAGTCATTCAAGCGTATAAAACATGTTCATTTCTATGAATTGAGCAGTATTTGACCATCGGTTTCTATGGAGCTAAATAAAATCTTTGCAAGGTAAAAAGAAATAAATTAGGCAAGTTGAGCTGACTTGATTTTCTGCTAATTTGTTTGGTTTAGATCAAACAAACTAGCTCATCAGAAAAGTAGCTGTTCATTTCTATGCTGGGGGGGGGGGGTGTCTAAATGATGATTATGTATGAATTAGCTGAATGTGTGAAATGATCTAATAAAACATCTGATTTTCTAACATCTGTTGCTCACATGGTGAAAATCAGGTGACCACTGAAGGTGGTGTGATGATTCTCATTGTCAAACACCCTTGTATTTTCCCACTGATGCAGAAACACAACATCTCCAACCTCCAACAGCAGTGTGATACTGTTGGCCGTACCAGCAAGATGGGAAGGCTGCTGCTCAGATGCAATGAAGGTCTTTTCTCCATTCTTAAACAACGCGGCGGCTGTATAATGTGAAGCATGTCCGTGTCCTTTTATGTGGAACACAAAGTGATAGACTCCTCTCACAGGTGCAATGAAAAAACATGTAAAATTGTTTTATGAAAACATGCATGTTAGGTTATGTGGCTAGTCTAAATATTCACTAAGTGTGAGGGAAGGAGGGTGTTACACGTCCATGATGGACTGGAGATAAAAACAGTTCCCCTCAATTCTTACTGGAGTAACAGAAGATGTATGAATGTATTATTAATAGTATTTAGTGAAACTGAGTACCTGTATTTGGGTTGTAGGCATTTCCAATATTAGTAACAACATGTCTGAAGACCAAAGGTGTTTTTGTATTAAAAGGTCCAATATCTCCTGAGCCTGAGTCCATCAGAGAGGCTGAGAAAGCCACTTGTTTCACTGAGAGACAAAAACTTTATTAGTTTCTCAGAATTATGCATATAGAGGTTTAGTCTCACTAAAATAGCATTAATGAAATTCTTGAATGAGCCCATTGTCCAGTAGGGGTTGTACGGCTCTGTAGTGACTTTTTATGCCTGTAATCAACTAGTCGCTGTCACGTGATAATGACTGACAAGATGCAGTCCTCCAGCAGTTAATGAGCCCCTGCGTCGGGAGGCGGAGGCGACGCGCTGTGCCAGAGCGTCGGTACTGACACCGGCGGTAAAACGGACATTTAACCAAACTGTGACCTTTTCCCTCTTGCAATTTTACCTTCCCCTCACCCCCATCCTAATCTTAATCAGTTTCCGCATGCAAAGCTCTGCTCGTTGACGTGCTCCAGACATCTGCGTCCTGAGCACCACCAAATCAGGTGTCACCACCTCAAAAACAAATTAAACACGCGATTGTTCATGTCTACTAATTTCCTTTTGTTTTCTGTCTGTTATTTGTGCCTGATGCGTTTCGCTGCTGCGGAGCGAGGCTCTTCACCCGTTTTGTTTTCCGGTGACGCACCCCCAAGATTCCACTATCTCCACTCCGCGCTCCGGCACGAACTCCGCAGCAAAAACGGTCCCGTTGTAGTTGGCCGGCGAGCAGCGGCTTTCCGCTGTTTTTGCGGTCGGTAGATCTTTTAGAACTGCAGTTCAAAGGTAACTCATAAGGTGAATATATATGAACCCAGGTAGCAGTTTTTCTTTAGGATTGAGAGGAGATGCAGGAAGATAATAAACAGACAGGACAGAAAAATAGTCAAATAAAAACAAGTTTGCTTTTGTACCTGGTGGTTGCAACAGACACCATTGAAGGTAATCAGAAGTGAGGAACAGAAAATTAAATAATTATTTTAATGTTTAGAGCAGCAGGAACTCCGAGAGGCTGCAGGCGCATCAGTGAGTTTGCGGCTGCTGCACAGGGGGAGGGGGGAGAGGGCTGAAGCAGAAACTACCGTTGTTAAAAGAAATGTGTTAACTTCGAAAATGTGGGCGCAATTTTAATTGTCAAAAACTCCAGCGAACCTACCGACCCCCCCCCACTTCAGGTGTATGACGTCATCAACGACTAGTCGAAGTCGACTCGATTTTCATTACTTGACTGTCGACTTTAAAAAAAATTAAGTCATGCAACCCCTATTGTCCAGTTCTAAAACCTTTTCAGAATTAAGTAATTCACACACACACGCACACACACACACACACAGAGAGAGAGAGAGAGAGAGAGAGAGAGAGAGAGAGAGAGAGAGAGAGAGAGAGAGAGAGAGAGAGAGAGAGAGCACCACCAGTATACAGTATATTAACCCTCTCAGGCTCAAAATAAGTTTTGGTCAAAGGACGAACAACTAAGTCCTTCAGGGCTACTTCTGAGTTAAAAACTGCTCATGAAATACGTTTGTGGAGTAACCAGGTAGGTAGGTTTTAACAATGCAAATCTGCAACATCTGCCTCCAGAGGGTTAACAAACCTTCTCCTTCTCTCCTCAGAGCCTCCACTTGGTTTTCAGTGATGTTTGCGGAGGCTTTAATGGTGATCAGTTCTCCTTCATGAGCTGAAATTACAGAAAGCAAAAACAAAAAGATGGCAAAAAAAAAAAAAATTAAAACCAGACAGCTTTCACTGTACATTATACATGAACAATTTGACTAGGGTCTTTTAAAGAAGAACATTGTTTGTTTTGTTTTTGTCCTGATTAATATAGATGTGTAATGTTTTAAAAAGCCATTAGTTTACTTAACAATAAATGATGAACAGTAAATACCTTGGTCCTGTTGCTTCAACTTGTCCAGCTCTCTCTTTTGTAACTCCAGTTCTTTTTTATTTGCTAGAAAATGAAGAAAACAATTAACTGGATTTTAAACAGTAACCAAAAGTAGCACTTGCAAGTAAAGAGGCCCTTCTGATTCCTGATTTGTAACTTTTACATCTACTGTTTTTTTCATTGTTTCCAATACCTTGGTCCTGTTGCTTCAGCAGCTCCAGTTCTCGTGTTTTAGCTGTTAGTGTTTAGGAAAAAAAGATCAAGCATCATTATTATTTCTATTAAGTTACTCTAGCTGTACTTAGTCAACATACCTTCATTTTCTTTCTGTAAGTACTTCACCTCCACCTTCAGTCCAGCCAGCGAGGCACTCATCTCTCTCAGCACAGCATTGATGTCCTGTGTACATGTTTGTTGGTGCTCTGAGGGATTTCCTGCTTCTACATGTGAACCTGCTGGCTTCAAATATGAATTTGAGTCAGGATCAGGTTGTTGTTGAAGCTGAGCCTCAGTAAGAGAGCAGATTAACAGCAGTGTATAAACCACTGTTACATCCATTTCCTGTCAGGTTCTGCGGGTCAGCTTTGTGTTTTCTGTGTGACTCAAGCCTTAAATGCAGCTTTTGTTTGCCGTGCTCAAATATTACTGTGATATTACAAGGTAAAAGGACTTGAGACTTTGTACTTGTTTGTTGAAACAAAAAAATGAAGTTTAGTTACACATCATCAAAGATTTGTGTCGTCCTCAACATCTAAATAAACATTTTTATGTGAAAACTGAGGTTTACAGTTTATTAAAAACATCCAAAATGTTTGTGATTTATTAAATATCTGATATTTCTCCTATTTCAGTTAAATACATGGTGTTAAACTTACAACTCAAGAGAGCTGGGAATGCAGGCAGGCAGGCAAACTGGAATATTTTAAGTGTCTTTAATAACACAGAGCACGCAGGACATAGAAACAATGAACCGACAAGACACACAGAACTGAGAGGGTTTAAATACATGAGGGCTGGGAGCTTGGGTGATTGGAAAACAAGAGGCAGGTGGGAGTAATCAGGAGACACAGGACTGCACAGAGTGAGGAGACAGGACAGGGTGTGACAAGTAGTGCCTTAAAACGAGGGAGAGACTGGATGGGGAACAGCGTTCCAGAGGGTGGGTGCCGCTAACACAAAAGCTTTCCCACCACAAGGGTCCTTTTGAGAAGTTCTCTCCACAGGGTCGCTTGGCTCTCCCTTAAAGATGGTGTTTGAGAAGCTCAGTCATCCGGTAGGGGATCGGCGTAGACCTGCTGCTCATCCACATCAAGAAGAGTCAGTTGAGGTGGTTCGGGCGTTGCCTCCTGGACTCCCTGGTGAGGTTTTCTGGGCACGTCCAACTGGGAGTCAACCTAAAGGAAGACCCAGGACATGCTGGAGAGACCATAGCCCTTTTTAGAGGAGACACCATGCTGTCAAATCAGCGTAATACTGCCGCAACGGCAAGGGCGTCAGTTTGTTTTCAGAATTGCTGGGGACAATAACCATACACTTGAGTGGGGTTTAAAAATTGCTGGGGACAATAAAGTAGGCTAGCTCAGGGGTCGGCAATCCGCGGCTCTGGAGCTGCATGCGGCTCTTCCATCCATCTGATGCGGCTCTCTGTGCTTGTAAAATTATGAATGGATATTTAAATAAAATGCTTTATATTTTACTGCATTAATTTTACACCTGTATGCCAATTCTAAATGTAAAGATTGTCTGCGTAAACCTGAACAGGTCCAACCCGATCTTACTGTGAGACCGGGTTGACGCATCACGCTTGTGCGTAATCATATAGGCACTTTATGAGCTGAAGACAATGTGAGATTCTGGGATTCTCCTCAGACGGCTCCTGGATGTGTCGCCACATTGGAGACAGGAACAAGCACTATTCAGCCAAAGTTTCATAATCAGGGAACATTTTCTAAGTGACAAGTCTCTCTGAGAGACAGGGTTTGGAAAACACTCGCTTCAGTGGGAGGAATCTTCCCGCTTGCGCTCTGGTTCTCTGGGTGGCTCTGGGGTTAATCAAGTTTAATTGTTTCTCTTTGAAACAATCTTCACAGGAAGGCAAAACAGTTAAACGGCAGGTTACATATATTTCCATTTGACTGTTTATTTTGACAGATGAACTCAAGGATGTTGCTTGGTTTGAAAGAATTACCCCGACGCACACTGATGCGCATGGATGAGCTGACATTTTAATCGTTAACGCACATCGCAGAGGTAAAATATTCCCATCAGAACATCAGAGCTTTATACTGGACACTGTGCTCAGCACGGCTCGGAGCGCCCACGGTGGACAGTGAGCTGAAGATCTGGGGTTCGCAGCGCAGTGCAGAACCACGGCGCATGCGATAAGATTTCCTCCCACTGAAACAGTCTGGAAACCCGGTCTCTCTGAGGGATGTGTCACTTGGAAAAATGTTCTTTTTATGAAATTATGAAACTTTGGCTGAACAGCGCTTGTTCCCGTCTCTAATATGGAGACGCATGATGCGTAGAGACATTTGATCACGCACAAAGTTTATGTGGAGCAGAAGCGGTCAGGCCACGGCAGGTGAAATGTTCCTAGCCTACATGAAGTGAAACTGTTTAATTGTAACATTAATGTGTTACTGGACACGCTGGTCTGGTTGGTTAGACCAGTGTTTGAATTGGAAAACACACACACACACACACACACACACACACACACACACACACACACACACACACACACACACACACACACACACACACACACACCAATTAAAATAATGCTGATAGCGTGGACTAGAAGCCAGGTGATGGTTTACGTATTTAAATGATGATCAGGCTGCTGTAAAATGTAATCTCCATCCACAACCAGACACAATTATCCTCTATTCTTTCTCTATTTGCTCTGCTCTTGTCTGGGCTGATCAGCTGATGGTGCGCGCGGCGCGCCTAACTAGCGGCTGATGCACATTTTACGCATTTGGAGAGATGGGCTGGATGCTTTGCTTTTACTGGAAGATGGTCCACTTAACGCACGGGTGTAGACTACATATTAATGACAAATGAATGAAAATTAAATTGTGAGTTTTTACTTGATATTTTATAAATAAAAAGGACGGGGGAACACATTTATGACGTCTTTTTAAACAAAATTTTCTAGCGCGACCTGCCTGCTTCACTTAAGTCACTGCTTATTAAGGTCCGTCCAGAATTACCGTGGGAAATGGGTAATAATGGCTCTTTGATGGGAATAGGTTGCCGACCCCTGGTATAAGATCTGAGCTGGTAAAACAAAAATCCTCATCAGCAGGCGTTTTTGAAAGTGGGGGGGGGGGGGGGGGGGGGACAGTTGCCAATCACAAATTTTGCCGGGAACATGTCCCCGGCATCCCAGGTTAAAATGACGCCTATGCGCAACGGTGTCTTATGAACCTGCCATGGCGATGTGGCGATGCGGGAATTTTGTAGCATTTGTAGTGCCATGCTTGGTAGTAATATTACTGCAACACCAGACTTGTGAATGCATTTTACAGCTTGGCGCTACAGTAGGAGGTGTCATGGCCATGTGGGAGTTACTGCCGAGCTCCAGAAGGGAAATATATTAAAATGAAAGTAAACACCGGCCGTAAGTTTTACTTTTGTTATCAGAATCAGCTGAGATGGCAAACTGGAGCAATACAGCACTCCTAGAGCTCCTCTCCATTATAGCTGGAGCTGATATCACCACAGACTGCATGAGGACTGTGGAGGACAGATACCTTTAGGAGCTGCTTGTTAAAAAACTTAATGGGAATGGCCTCAATCACCATAAAACACAAGTTATTTCTAAGATAAATGGAATTCTGCGGCAGCACAGAGACTGCCCCCATTCCCCCGTTATATTGCCATCACCTAACCTTTTGTAAAATAACAACATTATCATCACGGTCTGTGCACTTATAAACGACCTAAGGCTCTCTGATACCGCCACGGCGTTGCGGCAAATTGGCAGCACTGCTTTCTAAATTAGGCTCAAGTCTTCCAGCTGTCCAGGGAATGACTTAGGATTCCCTGAAAGAGCTGACCCAAGTTTCTGGGGAGATGGAAGTCTGAGCCTTCCTGCTTAGGCCACTGCACCCGCGACCAATCCCCCTGATAAGCCGCCAAAAAAATGGATGAATAGATGGAGGTTGCTGGTTCCCTGAAATATTAAATTTTGTTTATTGTAATTATTCTACGGTCTTCAATAATGAAAATTAAAACATAATGTCTATTTAATTTAACTTTGTTTTAACACGTATGGTGAGATACCTTGGTACTCCTGCTTCAGGTTATCCAGCTCAGCCTTTTGCATTTCAAGCTTTTTATCATAGCTGTGTAACATACCAGGTGGTCACATATACACCAGATATTGCACGTGGAACGGGCAGTACATGGTTACTGCCATAAAACCAGCTACACGCAGCTTTATTAATAAAAACAGGACAGACAGTTCATTTTCACAACAAAAAAAGCATGTCAAGCATTTTATGTATGGTTAGTCACAGGACACAACATGACTTTGCTGTCCATGGTGCTGAAAGAAAACTGGATCACCTGCATCACTGGATGGTTTTATTAATTGAATAAAACAATTATTTAGTATTATTTAAAAGAAAGGTCAGTAACCTCATGTTAAAATTTTATAAAACCTAAAAGTTAACTATTTTTGGGCTCTTAATTGGAGATCCTTTCAGGAAAACCCAAGGACACATATCCCATGCTTCAATAAGTCGTGGTTATATTTTTTTTATCTCTCAATGTCACCAAACAAGTACCATAGGCTTTTCTGACCTGTGCAATGACAAAAACCTGAAACATAAATTCTTGTTGTGCTGTTGTTAGAAGCGTTAACATTATTGAAACATGCACACTAGGATAGTTGGCTAAAACCTCACTAGTTAATAGTTGTCTGACTTGTTTGTCTCTTTGTATATCCTTGTGATGGACTGGATATAAAAACTAGCTCCCATTGACTCTCTGGAAAAAGTGGTTACAGAAGGTTTTAGTTCCTGTGTTTGGATTGTAGGGATTTCCAACATTTGTAACATATTTGAAGACCTGACTTATTTGTGTACTAAAAGGCTCAGAACCTGAGTCCAATTGAGGCTGGGAAAATGTAAAAATCAATAATGAACTGATGACTGCTGGGTTTAACATGAATAAGAAGACATGAAAACAAAGTAGAACCTGTAACAAAAAGGAAGAACTTGGTTTGAGACTGAAATAGCTTTGTTCTAAGAAAATGTCCAAATTCAGTAACAATATCAGGATAAAATTGGAATGAATAGAAATTGAACTGGGCAATGAAAAAATGGATACTTTCATGAAAGAAAGTGAGAAGATAATCCAGAACAAACTGGACATCCATAAAGTTCTAGATTACATACAATTTCTTAATGAATTAAAAAAATGGGAAAGTAAGTAATTGAAAACTATTAAAGCTAATGGAGCCGGAGCTTTTGGAGGAACAGCTTTCCAATCTCAAACTAGCAGAAATAAATTATCTCTAAGCAAAGGGGATGAGTTCTGAGACCAACAGTCACTTAGAAAGACAACTAGTGAAAGTTATTTATTAGAAGACAGACCTCTAGAGTTGTAAATGAAGCAGAGCAGAATCTTAGGAGGAAAATATGTTAATTTTTGTATGTGAATGTGTGTGTGTAAATGATACACTGTAGTGTAAATCACTTTGGAGTCCTATGACTCCGAAAAGCACAATACAAGTACAACATTTCTGCACTCAGTCACCAAAGTATGTTTACGTGTGCCGACTTGATTATCTCCATGTGTGGTCACCATGATTTTGGCTCCCTGCAGCCACAACAGAACCAAACCCTCTACAACACCTGTATGCAGCCCACAGCCTGGTCCAGTCCAGTCCAGCCAGGTAAATAAAAGTTGTGTCTGTTTCATTAAATCCAGGAAGTCACTCCAATCCTGCTAGGATCCTGTTTTCCTGAAATAAATCCTCTTTTATGTATGTGTTTTCTGAATCCTTGGTTCCAATCCTCCTAAACTTTGACAAAACCAGAGTGCAGTTCCATTAGCTCTTTGGTGATTAGAACTGATTTTATTGAAGTTTTGTAAAAATAAACTACAACGTTGTTTGTTCTGAATCAACTTAAACAAACAAACAACATAACAGGAATGATGACAAACTTAAACATAGTCACACATTTAAGTATGTTCACACAAACTAGGGAATTCCAAACTGAAAAATTATGGTGGTACATCTTTAATTATATACATGAACATACAACAGATATGAAAGTAAGAATGAGTGGAATAAAAAACAACTTAAATAAAAACTTCCATTCTACTACTACACAAAGGGATTACAGATTCCAGTTTGTCATGAATGAGCAGTTTACTTAAAGGAGGTGTCCGGATTATTCCTTTTTTCTTGATGGCACCGTCTAGTGGCTGATAAGTGTATCACACCAAGACGTAGTTTCATTTCCATATTTATAGCCAAAAAAATAACTCTTATTCATGAATGCGCTCTTCCAGCCAGCAAAACAAAGCTAAAACACATTTTTTACAATTATTATGCTCATGTTATGTTTTCATATATTTATATTTTAAAGACTTACTTGTGCATGAGAAATGTCGCCAACTCTACACACACTGAGGTACGTCCTCAGACGCTCGAGCACATTCTGTGATTGACTTCTATACGTGAGCGGTGGTCTATTACTATGGTTAGTGCTGATCGGCACTCATTTTATATTGCATTGACCTCTACAGGTCAATGAAATGTGATCTTCTTAAATCTGTGGCTCACATGGTGAAAATCAGGTGACCACTGAAGGTGGTGTGATGGTTGTGACTGTCATAAATCCTTGAATTTTGCCACTGACGCAGAAACACAACATCTCCAACCTCCAGCAGAAGTGTGACACCATTGGCAGCATTAGCATGGTGAGTAGACTGATGCTCGTATGCAATAAAGATATGTTCTCCATTCTTAAACAACACTGCTCCTGAACTATGTGAACCATGTCCACCGCCTTGAATGTAGAACTCAAAGTGATAGACTCCTCTCACAGGTGCGATAAAAAAACCTGTAAAACATGTTTTAATGAAAACATGAATGTTAGGTTATGGGGCTAGTCTAAATTTGTGTGAGAGAGGGTTTTCCGTCCATGATGGACTGGAGATTAAAACAAGTTCACATTTATTCTTACTCGCTTTGTTCAGAGAAAATGAACAAATTAATAGTATTTAGTGAAACTGAGTACCTGTATTTGGGTTGTAGGCATTTCCAATATTAGTAACAATACGTCTGAAGACCAGAGGTGTTTGAGCATTAAATGGTCCAATATCTCCTTCGCCTGAGTCCATCAGAGAGGCTGAGAAAGCCACTTGTTTCACTGAGAGACAAAAACTTTATTAGTTTTCTCAAAATTATTTGGTGATCAGTTTTATTTTCTGAGCTAAAAAAAAACCCTCAAAATATTGGGTGTCAAAACAATTACTGAGTTCAGTTAAACTTTTGCATTAGCAATTTTACCATATTAATTTTATAGATTATCTTTGTTTTGTTTTAACCCTCTCAGGCTCAAAATAATTTTGATAAAAGGACGAACAACTAAGTCCTTCACGCTACTTCTGAGTTAAAAACTGCTCATGAAATACGTTTGTGGAGTAACCAGGTAGGTAGGTTTTAACAATGCATATCTGCAACATCTGCCTCCAGAGGGTTAACAAACCTTCTCCTTCTCTCCTCAGAGCCTCCACTTGGTTTTCAGTGATGTTTGCGGAGGCTTTGATGGTGATCAGTTCTCCTTCATGAGCTGAAATTACAGAAAGCAAAAACAATAAGATGGCAAAAAAAAAATTAAAACCAGACAGCTTTCACTGTACATTATACATGAACAATTTGACTAGGGTCTTTTAAAGATGAACATTGTTTGTTTTGTTTTTGTCCTGATTAATATAGATGTGTAATGTTTAAAAAAGCCATTAGTTTACTTAACAATAAATGATGAACAGTAAATACCTTGGTCCTGTTGCTTCAGCTTGTCCAGCTCTCTCTTTTGTAACTCCAGTTCTTTTTTATTTGCTAGAAAATTTAGAACACAATTAACTGGTTTTTAAACAGTAACAAAAAGTAGCACTTACAAGAAAAAGGCCCTTCTTATTTCTGATTTGTAACTTTTACATCTACTGTTTTTTTCATCGTTTCCAATACCTTGGTCCTGTTGCTTCAACTTGTCCAGCTCTCTCTTTTGTAACTCCAGTTCTTTTTCATTTGCTAGAAAATTAAGAAAACAATTAACTGTTTTTTAAACAGTAACCCAAAGTAGCACTAACAAGTAAAAAGGCTCTTCATATTTCCTATTTGTAACTTTTACATCTACTGTTTTTTTTTTTCATCATTTCCAATACCTTGGTCCTGTTGCTTCAACTTGTCCAGCTCTCTCTTTTGTAACTCCAGTTCTTTTTCATTTGCTAGAAAATTAAGAAAACAATTAACTGGTTTTTAAACAGTAACCAAAAGTAACACTTACAAGTAAAAAGGCCCTTCTTATTTCTGATTTGTAACTTTTACATCTACTGTTTTTTTCATCGTTTCCAATACCTTGGTCCTGTTGCTTCTGCAGCTCCAGTTCTCGTGTTTTAGCTGTTAGTGTTTAGGAAACAAAGATCAAGCATCAGTATTATTTCTATTAAGTTACTCTAGCTGTACTTAGTCAACAAACCTTCATTTTCTTTCTGTAAGTACTTCACCTCCACCTTCAGTCCAGCCAGTGAGGTGCTCATCTCTCTCAGCACAGCATTGATGTCCTGTGTACATGTTTGTTGGTGCTCTGAGGGATTTCCTGCTTCTTCATGTGAACCTGCTGGCTTCAAATATGAATTTGAGTCAGGATCAGGTTGTTGTTGAAGCTGAGCCTCAGTAAGAGAGCAGATTAACAGCAGTGTATAAACCACTGTTACATCCATTTCCTGTCAGGTTCTGCGGGTCAGCTTTGTGTTTTCTGTGTGACTCAAGCCTTAAATACAGCTTTTGTTTGCTTAAATATTAACTGGCTCTCAGGTGATATGACTTGGTACTTTGAACTTATTTTATTATAATAAAAAGCATATAATATAGTAAACTGAGTTTGTTTCTGAATCTACAAGTCTCGTCCTCCTCTCAGAGGTTCCATTTGCTTTTCTGAGATGTTTGCTGCAGTTTTATTGGAGATCAGATAGGAGATGAAAATGAAAATCAGTGTGAAATTAAATATTGTCTGATATATTAACAACTCAAATTCTCTAATCTTAGCTCTTTGCATCATAAAATAAAAAAATGAAAATTGTAATTAAAGAAGGTAAATAATAAGATAGTTAGAAATAAAAAAAATTCTGAGAGATTCTGAGTTTCTGTTTTAGATTCAGAAAAAGGCTCAGTGACAAACAAACAGTGTTGCTTCCAGGGAAACAATCAATACTATTATGGGAGGCGACAACGTTCACTTTACTTTTACTACAGCTTCATTATTTCCCTCTAGAATGACTTTGCCCTTAAACTGAAGACAAAGATAATGCATCAACTGACCCATTTGATGACTTACAGTTTTTTTTTTACTTATCAAAATTAAAGTTGCTGTGTACATGTTTGTTGGTTGTCTGAGGGATTTCTCACTTCTACATGGGAACCTGCTGGCTTCAAATATGAATTTGTTTCATTGTCAGGCTGCTGAATCTGAGCCTCAGTAAGAGAGCAGATTAACAAGAAAAGTGCAAAAAGAATAGGCATCTTTGTTTCCAGTGCCGGCTTTTGCAGGTCAGACTTGTGCTTTCTGTAATAACCCAGGCCTTAAATACAGCTTTTATTATCAGTGGTTAAATATTAACTGATGTTAGTCCCAGGAACATTCCCAGGTTGTCATGACTCCCATCTTTCAGCCTTCATTCAGCACACCTGGTCCCCTCATCAAGCTACAGCCAAGCCCTGTTTTCCCTAGCAACCTCAGTCAGCACCTCATCTACTCCATTCATCTCACCTGTTCCTGTCATCAGCTTCATCCACTTCACCCGCCCCTGTCTCCTCAGCTCATCACACACACCTGCTTCCCCTGCTATATATTCACCACCCAGCTATCAGTTCACTGCCAGATTATTGAAAGCCTTTGCAAGTAAATCTTCCAGCCATCCACCCTGCCTGATCTCAGCCTCCGGACCTCATTTTTCTCCTAACCCCTGCCTTGTACGCTGCCTGCCATTACGACCTTCGCCTGTCTCCGACTCCGTCTCCAGCTTCTCCCACCTCAGTGTTGAGGGACCTAGTCACCATGCAGGAACAAGATCCTGACCTGAAGCTCATCCGCGAGCTTCTCCACAAGGGCCCAATTTCTGAACAACCGTCACCACCTACTGGCGAAAGCCAAGATTTGGTAAACCTGCGTTGTCAGCTCGCTCACTTGAAACTACAAAACGATTTGTTAGTTTACATGCGTGACGACCACAGCCCACCGCGCTGGGTTGTTCCACTCAACCACAGAGGAGTAATGCTTGCCTACGCCCACGACACTCCGGTTGGAGGTCACAGCAGAGTAAAAGCTACCCTCGCGTCACTGACAGAAGTAGCATATTGGCCGTCGATGTCCAAGGACGTACACAGCTATGTCCAAGGCTGCCAATGTCCAAGGTCATCTGTGCCCAGTTTCAACCCTCCCAGCCGCTCGCTAGAGCACCACTGCAATGCAGGGGAATAGCCTTCCCTTGGTCCCACTTGCAGATCGACTGAGTTGGACCGGTTCCCAAATCGGCAAGAGGAAACAAATATATGCTAACTGTAACTTGCAGTTTCACAAAATGGGTGGAGTGCCTTCCAGCGCCAAACGACACAGCCGTCACAACTGCTGTACTGCTGATTAACCACGTTTTCAGTCAATGGGTACTTCCACTCTGCATCGACTCTGACCGGGGAACCCATTTCACATCCAGTGTAATGACGTCCCTGTTTGAACTTCTGGGAGTGGAAGTGAAATTCCACCTTCCCTATCGCCCACAGTCATCCGGACAGGTCGAACGGATGAATCGCACGGTTGTCTCCATGCTCAAAAAGTATGTCTGCACCACCGGGAAGGACTGGGACGTTAAGCTCCCTCTGGTCCTGATGGCCATACGGTTCACTCCCCAGCGATCCACGGGGGTTACGCCCTTTGAGATGATGACCAGCAGACTGATGACCCTACCACTGCACTTCCTGTATCACCCAGAAGATGTCAGTGTTGCCACTGCCTATACCGCTCATCAGTATGTGGCAGACTTGAAAACACACCTCAGAGCTACGTTTGCGCACGCTCAGAAGAAACTAGAGAACAACGTAGAAGGTGCTAAAGCCTACTACGACTAAAAGACAGACAGCCGAGAATACGAGGTGGGTGACAAGGTATTCTACTTCCGGTTCGCCCAACCGGCAGGCAAAGCTAAGAAGTTCCTGTCCTGCTGGTCAGGACCATTTGAAATTGTGGCAAAACTCTCTCCAGTTGCATACAGGTTACGCATCACCAAAGCAAGACAGGAGCCTGTCTACAAATGGGTGCATGCGAACCAAATCAAACCCTACAAAACCATCCCCGCGGGTACAGAGACCAGACTCCCTGCCGGAGGTAGACGTAGTCTCCACATAGTTCTACGCATGGAAATGGAAAGGGGGCAAGTGCATGTCTATTCCACTAACATGTACTAACCGACAAAGAACTAGGCCCCCCCGCCGTCCCTTTCACTAACCAAGAGAAACTCCTCCTCCTAGACCGCAAACAGGATGTACTTACTAAAACCTTACAGGGTACTCTGGTACCTGTCAACCTACTTTCTGCTCTGATTAATGAATCTCTAGTGCAATCAAGACTTTGTCTGAAACCATACCTCATGATATTGTGTACACACGAGTGGTGAGAGATTTGATGCATGACTTGCTCAGGGAAGTAAGTTCCACTCTGGACAGCTTGGTGGAAGGTTGCATTCCCACGTACTTGGTACCACTGGACCTGCTCAAAGATAGTTTGACATTTGCTACCCCCTCTACTGTACACCTTTCCCAAATCCACCTAGCGTACAGCCTAGGCAGTGCAATTCCCATTCACATTGATGCAGAAAATTAGAACTTGGTTTCCTGTTAAATGTTCCGATAGTTGAGACAACTCACATCTATAGGCTTAAGTCTATGCTAAACATTGGTTTTTGGAAAGACGGTAAGCATTTCCACCTTAAGACTCCGAGCTTCCTAGCTTACCAAGATACTGATAGCAAACTCTATCTAACTCCAAACTTAGATCTACGCACTAAGACCAAGGATATCCACTGGGTGTGT
The DNA here is from genome assembly GCF_043380555.1 of Nothobranchius furzeri. NCBI lineage: Eukaryota > Metazoa > Chordata > Actinopteri > Cyprinodontiformes > Nothobranchiidae > Nothobranchius > Nothobranchius furzeri. The sequence goes on from NC_091755.1 coordinate 31,995,308, forward strand.
CTTGGTAACCCATTTGTCCAGGACGTTGCCAATTATCAATGTGGCCTCAGGAGCTACGTGCCCCTGCAGAATTGCCAAGCAACAGTTACATTAAAAGATGTGGACATGGATACTAGAGTGGAACGTGCAGGTGACAGATGGCTTATTAGCACCCCCAGCAGACTCGGCTCTTGTAACTTATGACCAGCATAACGTTGCCACTGGGTTACAACTGCCGAACCAAACCATTTTCCTCTCAGTTCCGCCTGGTGCAATTGTACACTTGGGCAACCTGGCACTCCATCATCTCAACCTCGAACAGCATGACTCAGGGACTGAGATCACGGACACATTCCAAGGTTATAACTTTACCATTGATTTAGAAATTGACCAACAACTGCTGACTGAAGGAACCAAACTTGTTAAGTTCACACAAACCCCACATGAACTTAATCTGACGCCCATGAATACATACCCAAGATGCTACATAGACACAGATTATACCACTTTAATCTGCACATTGGTCGCCCTGGGGCTGGGATGGTTCATCATGGCCGTGATAGCTTATTCCGCCTACAGGCGTGTTAATAAAATCCAGGATAAGATGCACCTGCTCACCTACGGTGTGCCTCGCAACCGTGTTCGGAGAGAGTACGAACAACGGGGTGGGGGTGGGGGGGTTCTATATCTTTTTTTCTTACTTGGTCACATTTTTAGCTAGTGGTTATGTGCCGGCCCAGCTCAGTCTGTCAGTGACTCTGTCAGCCGCCCAGCACAATGTAGTACCTCTTGTTTCATGGTCCTTGTTTTAGCCCAAAGACTTTCCTACTCCCCACCCTTTGGACCAAAAAGGGGGGAATCTTGGGACCACATAGGCCAATGCGCGCTTGCGAACTATGGACCCTCGTACAAGAACTGCCTGCCCATGAACTGTATGGCTGGTGGAGATATGCCCCTTTTATCCCTCACAGGTGCCCCTGTTGTCCCCATGGACTGTGGACTGCCTGATCCTTGTCCCCTTTTGTCCCCATGGACTGTGGACTGCCTGATCCCTGTCCCCTTGTCCCCACGGACTGTGGACTGCTGATCCTTGTCCCCTTTTGTCCCCTCATGGAGTCAACCGCCCGCCGGCCTCCCTCCTTCCACACTACTACCTCTCGCATGGACGACGACACCCCTGGTAGAATGTGCGTACCACCTGCGTGGGTGGCTCCTCCTCATTATGCGCGTGGGGACTATCCCGTTTCCTATCCCCTCTTGTTCTTTTGCCTGACCAAGATCCAAGACAAAGACCAAAGACCAAGTCGACCAACGTTCCTGAGGGACGAACCCATCGGTGCTTCCGATGATCAAGTCAACCAACGGTCATGAGGGAAGAACCCATCTGTGCTTCCGACGATCGAGCTCTGGCGCGATCCCCGAAACCAAAAGGGGGAATGTTGAGGGTCTGCCCTCATGAGAAAATTACTATGCAGTAATTTCTCCAAAAAACTGTGTCATCTGTGCTCCGAAAAAGTAGATAATAAATTCCAGCGCCAGCAGACTCCATTTCCCATGATTTTCTGCCCGGAAGCAACGTGATGACGTCATCAAAGCAATGTCGAACCCCAGACCCACAGTCCGCCTGCTGGAAAGCTATGAAAAGCCAGGCAGAATGAAACTTAACTCGTCTTTTGTTCCAGTTCAACTGGCGTGAAGACGCACTCGTTTGCTATCGCACTGGACAGCGTGCGGAAACCATCAGATCTGCTCAGCGCGAACAACGAGGGACGCCTTGGGATTTGTTCAGAGAAGATTTCCTCTTTTTATCTCTCCCTTTCTCTTCCGTTTCTCTAATAAGTTCCGAACAAGCGATCACACCGCACGATTGCTTTAAAGTAACGACAGCTCTTTCTCTTCCGTACCAAAAACGCCATCGGACAATTGAAGTAAGCTTCGTTTCTTTATTGTTTAATATCTAAGTTGTTCAGGCTGTGGCCAGGCTGACAGTTTTAGATATTTCATTTGCCTTTGATTGATTGTTTTGTTTTGCTTCCTGATTCTTTGTGAAGCGGTTTTGAAGTTGTTTAAGTTACTGCGCATGGAAACTTACCACATCACTGTTGAAAGCTAAGTTTTACTGTGATTGAACGTGCTTTGGAAGTTTAAAGGGAAAGTTGCCCACGCACACACGCACGCACACACACACACACACACACACACATTCTGGTTTTCAGTGTTTGGGAGGACACACACATCCCATATACACGGTCGGGTCCTTGCTCCCTCAGACAAAGGGACCAGCCATTTTGTTTTAAAACTACCTCCATCTTGGGTTACCCCATCAGATCATTATTTCACATGATCATTCCATTGTTTAACGACTAGTTATTCATTTGATAAAATAAGTTGGTGGATATTAATTAGCTAACACTTTGGAAGGAGCTGAAGTGGGTATATTAGTTAATAAATGTTATTGCCAATTAAGCATTTGTCTCAATTGAGTTTGTTTGTGTTGATATAAAAATTAACTGCAGCTTGTTAAAGATTTCACGGAAAGTTTAGACAAGATTGATAAGAGGTGTGGATCCATCTTCCCCTGTAAAAAGGGGATGGTGCCCCGAGGACATCCAAGGATTTCCTAATTACGTAATAAATCGGTAAATATTTCCATATTTACGAATTTATTGATGAATCCAAAAAAAGTAAGTAAAGCTTATAAATTATCCGTTGACTAATAATCACAACATCAGGTAACTTCACTAAGAATAACAGACTTTTTTATCTATTTTTAATGAGTTTGGCATCTTCACGGGTCTTCTGAGTTCTGTTTGTGACACAAGTGGTATAATCTGGTACTTTGAACTTGTTTTGTTATAATAAAAAGGCAGAGGTGGAAAGTAACAAATTACATTTACTCACGTTACTGTAATTGAGTAGCTTTTTCATATATTTATACTTTTTAAGTCATTTTTAAAAGCTGTACTTTTACTTTTACTTGAGTAAGTTTTTAAAAAAAGAATTGTAATTCGCTACATTTTCAATCATATCCATTACTGAGTAAAAATAAATTATAGGCTTAATAAATTAAAAATATTACGTGTAGCAGCGTTGGAACGGAAAGAGACACCTGTGTGAGCGCCGCGTCTAAACCGTGGGGGTGTACACTTTAGCTCAAAGACATCAGTTCAGTTCCTCAACTCGCTGTTTACCTCCTCTCTCCCTCCTCTCCTGTGTGTTGGATCCCGCACCTTCGCTCACCGGTGCGACGTCATCAGAAATCTGCTCGGTTCGGTAGCCGGACTCGGTTCCGTGTTTGAATTGTGTTTCTCTACCGCTCCGCATGGAAGCAGCAAAATAATGTTTAGCGCTCATAACAAGCGGATTATCAGCACTCTGCTCATAAAACAGAAGACCTGCAGGCCTCCGTGAGTTAAAACATCCTGATACTGTTCAGGTGTAAACATTGTGCTCCATCCCTGTGTTTGAACTCAGAAGATGCTTCTTGATGCCACAGATATGTGATGATTTAGCTTGTTTCTTTATGTTACTCCAGAATAAGAGATGAAATTATTACTAAAGCAGTTCAGTGTAGTTAAATTAGTCATTCAAAAGATTCTAACATGCTGCAGTGTGTGTGTGTGTGTGTGTGTGTGTGTGTGTGTGTGTGTGTGTGTGTGTGTGTGTGTGTGTGTGTGTGTGTGTGTGTGTGTGTGTGTGTGTGTGTGTGTGCGTGCGTGTGTGTGTGTGTGTGTGTGTGTGTGTGTTACACATATAGGACTGCATGAGACAGCATGGTTCCATCAAATCCATGCAGTCCTATATCTTGGCTGAAGTAATGGCTCAGGAAAATAACATATTTCATACATAATGACGTCTCTGCAGGGTTTATGATAATGTTTTATCTTTTCTTTGGTCTGGGAGGTGTAACTTATCATGATACTAGCCTTTTAAAGCATATTAAAGTTTTACAAGAGGAGATAAATGCATAAATTTAAAGTTCATGTTTGGAGACCAACCTTCACAGTTTGGAGGCTCACGCTGGTGAGGAGACACCATTAGTTCTAGTAACACCTGGGCTCCCAAGGCCTGTTCTGACAGGATGGAGGTTACGGGACCCTTAAGGATTCCAGTTGGACGATTGGAGGATGATTTAGGAAGATTGGAATGAACAAACTGACTTCAGTGGTGAAGGGTTAAATGAGTGAGTGAACCCACCACCAAGGATGAACTCTGCTAGCTTTACAAATCAGCTGCTCTAAATAAGCATGAAGGTCAGAGAGGAGCTCTAGGATGGACAAAAATAAAGGAACTGTAATGTAGAGGTAAAGTAGGGTAGGGCCAACGTTAGCAGCTGTCATACGGTCCATCTGAAATGTTTGACTGCATTAGGCTTGTTATATTATGTGACAGGTTAGAGCATAGTCTCATGTTAGAGTATTGTCATGAAAACATTGAGATACCTCACACACTGATGGCATCTTAAAAAATATTTTTTTTCTCAAAATAAAGAATAATTTTAACCACAATAGAAACTTACCATCCTAGAAAAACCTCGTCCAATCAATGTGCACGTCCTGTTCTCACTGATTGGATAGAAATCCCTCCTTCAAGCTGAGTGTGTTTGTATGTATGTGCGCGCACACACATGAGCGAATTGTGAACTGGCGTTGTGATTTAGCACTACTTAGATGTAGCCATCCTTACGCTGACAAAAATGTAACTAAGTAACTTTTACTTTGAGTACATTTTGTTTACGATACTTTTTACTTTTACTTAAGTAAGAATATAGGCAAGTACTTTTACTTGTACTTGGGTAAAAAATTATCAAAGTATTGGTACTCGCACTTAAGTAGGAAATTTTAGTAGTCTTTCCACCTCTGTAAAAAGGTCACAAAACGACTAATTCAAATGTGACTTTTGTAAAAACAGAGTTTGTTTCCGAATCTAAAAATCTGGTCCTCCTCTCAGAGGCTACATTTGTATAGGGGGCTGTTGTATGTATGTCTGTTATAATGCTTGTTGGAGCTATTTATACTTGTGTTAGTGTTTGTGTATTTTCTTTAAATTTGTGATTAGTACACTTTATATTTCTTGAAGCATTTATAAAGTTTTTTTGTAGATTAATAGTTGTTTATTTTTGTAGTTCGTTTTGTTGTTTACCTTTGTAAGTCAGTCAGGAAAATTCACCGGGCAATTTTGTATAAGTAGGCACTGGTATAGGGCCAGCATGCACTGGGGTGGGCGTATGTGGTTTTTTTTTTGTTTGTTTGTTTGTTTGTTTTTACCAGAGCAGGAGAAGCAGTAGGAAACAATGGAAAACAGTATATGTGTTTTTTTTTTTTTTTTTTTTTTTTTTTTTTTTTTTTTTTTTTGCTTGCCAACCTGGAAAATAAACCTTTAAGAAAACGCAGCTTTCGAGTTTGGACATTGAACTTCATCTGCCTGCGTACCACCACAGTGCAGCAGTGGCTTTTAAAGTTGGAAAATATGAAGTGAGTTGACAAAGGAACCACCACTACAATGCTCAAATAAACTCCTCAATACAATCCAGAAAGTGTTCTCTGTGATTTGAGGTGATTTTTTTACTGTTTGTACTTTTACTCAAAGTACAAAAGTACGAGGGAAATTCTTTATCTATATTTTCATACAGGTATACTTCTACTTAAGTAAAGGATGTCAGCAGAGTTCCTTTTGACAAGAAATTTTAATTACATTTTTGTTTTAGTCGTTTGACTAAAATTATGCTTAATTTCAGTCACAATTTAATCATCCAATTTGCTTTAGCTTTAGTCTCATATTAGTTGACTAAAGTAAATGTATTTGTTGCTTATCTGTCTGGTTTAGATGAAACAAACTAATTTCATCAGAAAAGTGGCTGTTATGTTTTAAAGGGGGAGTGTGTATACCAGACCAACTCACTGCTTTGCAAGACACAAGTAAGTCACACGTCTTTCCAGTCAAGTATCAAATAAAGTCCAAGTCAAAGACAACCAAGTCCAAGGTGAGTCCAAAGTCAATGATGTGGGAGTCCAAGTCCTTAACTTTGAATTTTCAAGTCATATTCAAGTCATCTGTTCAACTTCAATTTAATTAAGATGATAATAAATAAACTCCGGAAATAAAGCTTCTTAAAGTTTTATTTATTTGTTCAAACAAGCAGAAAGTGCAACTGAAACTGATTCTAAACAAAGTGCTGCTGCATTTAGCAGTACAAAATCAAACCCAGAGCGAACATTGATTTATGATTTGTGTCCATGTTGTGCCATTTTTGTGCCAAAATATCAAATATGCTTAAGTCATCATCAAGTCAACAGATGCAAGTCGATTCAAGTTGCAAGTCATTGGCGTTCAAGTCAGTCAAGTCGTAAGTCTTTATAGATTTTATCAAGTCAGAAGTCATTAAAATATTGACTCGAGTCTAAGTCATGTTACTCGAGTCCGCACGTCTGGTGTATACATTATGAATATGTACAAATTTGCATCATCAGGTTGATGCAGTGATGGCCTGGGTTACATTATGAAATGGCTGAATGTGTGAAATGATCTAATAAAACATCTGATTTTCTAACATCTGTTGCTCACATGATGAAAATCAGGTGACCACTGAAGGTGGTGTGATGGTTGTGACTGTCATGAACCCTTGTATTTTCACACTGACGCAGAAACACAGCATCTCCAACCTTCAACAGCAGTATGACACTGTTGATCGTACTAGCAAAATAGGAAGGCTGACGCTCGTATGCAATGAAGGTCTTTTCTCCATTCTTAAACAACACAGGTCCTGTAGCATGTGAAGCATGTCCATGTCCTTTTATGTGGAACTCAAAGTGATAAGACTCCTCTCACAGGTGCAATGAAAAAATCTGTAAAATGTTTTAATGAAAACATGAATGTTAGGTTACGTGGATAGTCGAAATTTTCACTAAGTGGGAGTGAGGGTTGGTGTGACATGTCCATGATGGACTGGAGAAAAAAAAAACAGTTCCCCTTTATTCTCACTGGAGTAGCAGAAGATCGATGTGTTAATAGTATTTAGTGAAACTGAGTACCTGTATTTGGGTCGTAGGCATTTCCAATATTAGTAACAACATGTCTGAAGACCAGAGCTGTTTGTGCATTAAAAGGTCCAACATCTCCAGAGCCTGAGTCCATCAGAGAGGCTGAGAAAGCCACTTGTTTCACTGAGAGACAAAAACTTTAGCAATGAAATTCTCAAAGCTGATTGCAAGGTGATCAGTTCTCTGTACTGAGCTAAAATTCCACATATAAAACATGAACTGACAAAAATTACTTATTTCAGTTTAACTATTAGTTTTATACATTTCCTTTATTATTTTTAAAGAATGAAAACCTGCACACACGAATAAATGATCCTTCTGTCCGACCCTCGTTAAAAAAAATCTTCAGCATTTGTACAAAACTAGATATTTGAGTATATCAGATGTGTGGTGTTTAAATTAGGCCATTAGAAGATTATTTCATATGTTATTAACAATGAAGGACAAACAGTAATACCTTGGTCTTGTTGTTTTGACTTGACCAGCTCAGTCTTTTGTAACTCTAGCTCTTTTTTCTTATGATTCGTCATCGGACTCTGAGTCAGCAGAGTCAGCTTGTGCGAGTAAAATCAGCCAGAAGACAGGAGCCCAACTGCACAACAAGCATCCAAGCTGAGGGTCACAGAAGGGTCGCAGGGACAAGAGGACAGAACTGGGCAAAGGGTCAGGAGGCAGGCTGGCTCCACCTCTGGCGGGAATGACAGGACTGGAATAGAGTAAAGACAGCTCATCGGATCAAGAAGCCCTCGTCAGGAATGCTGGAGGGAAACTGACGATTTGCTACAAACATGATGATTTATGGTCTGTGCCTTCATGTAGAATGCTGCATGTAGTGATAATGATACTAGATGTTTTGTGTTGAGCTAAAAAGTGTGTATCTGGTAAATGACCCCATGACCTTACTGTCATGAGATAATGATATATGTGACTTTTACCTTGTCTAAGCTGACCCAAAAAGGGTATAAAAAGAGCAGCTCTGAGCGGAGCTGGCACACAGTTGGGGCAGACGACAGTGAGAGACACAGCAGAGCTGGGATAGAAGAGGTCGGCCTCCGTCCTCTGGACGGAGGCTGACAGGAAAAGAGTTGGGGTAGTCGACAGAAACAGAAGGAGCAGTAGCTTGAAGACAGAGTTGGTGTAAATCAAATCCTTATTTCTTAATTAATAATTAGGACTAATTTCTCCTTGGGGGAGGTGGTTAAACTTATATCTACTCGTTTTTGTATTTTTTAATCTTGTAATAAACTTTTTGGAAAGAGATTCACATTCCTGATTCTTTCAGGTTCTTTCTAAAGCTTAAAGGTGGGCGCTCTGGCCATAGGGCAGAGGTAAGCACATTAATTACAGGTTCCTGAATTATCAGGATTTACTTTACGGTTTGTGACAGATTAATAAAAGAAACCTTAAGATAAAGAAGCTTGTCTTCTCCTCTCCTGCGAGTAACGAGATGTCTTAAGGATGATAAAGCCAAAACATTAGCAGGTTAATTATGACTCTGATTGCAAGTGTGAAAAAGTCTTTGCCAGCGCTGGGAGGTTGGATTAATTAGATAAATTGATAAATCTATGTTAGCCTGATCAACTAACTAGAATCATTTTATAGTTACCAACCGCCCACATAAGCTGACAGGGGCGCAATTAATCCTAATAACCAAAAAAATTGCCAGCGAAGGACAGCCACCCGCTGGGCTTCGTCCCTAGTATCTGAAACCACCAGATAACGGGAATAATTAAAAAGGAAGTGTGCTATCACAGAGAAACAAGTATTCCATATCATTTCACCTTAAAATAGAAGACTGATTCTAATTAGGAAGTCCAAACCAGGATCTAATACGATAAAACTCATCGACATCCCCACGAACCCTGAGAGAAGCACAGTCTTATAAGTTGTAACGGAACTGGGTTTTAGCAGAACCGACAAATGGGACGTGCTCGCGACAAGATCACTGCACAAGAGAAAACCATGTAATGGACTGAGACAACACAAGGATCATAAACACCGAACAACAGAAATACAAAAGATGGATAAAGGAAGCTATAGAGATAAGGAGACGTGGATGAGGGACTATGAGCAATCGGTCATTGGTTTGTGCATGGGACTGCATCATCGGAGAGGGGAGAGCGGGCAGCAGAGGGCAACAACGTCCTCTGCTGCCCGCGGATAAACGGAGTAGGAAGTCACGCCACCATCAGCGTCATCTCTGACGATGTTTGCAGCCGCAAACGAAACCATCAGCAAGGTAAAGAAAAACTTTTTCTGTGTTAAAAAAAGAACAAAAAATGGAATTTGAAGATGAACACAGCAAGAATGTACAAAAGAGGTGTGTGTTTTCTGAGGTTGTCTTGGTAATATTCCTCAACATGTCAACCTCCGATTGGCCACACAAATCATAACATGAGAAAATTAAAACAGAATCACTCTGGTGATTCAGCAGTTTTAAGTTCCAGCTCTCATCACTCAGCGTTCGAGTTCTAGAGGAAGCTGTGGAAACGGCCGTCTGTAGTGAAGTCTCTTTAACCCAAAAGCAATCTTTGACACGCCGTCAAGGTCGCTGAAAGCTGACACAGACAAACCTGTTCCTTCAGAAGAAAACAACTTGCTCCTTCAGCTACTCAGAAACAGCTGCTCTAAGATGCAACTAATTTCATCTATCGTGTGACCCGGAGGCAACTGAGGACTGACTTGGTTGCATTGAGGGTTTCTCCACAAACCGTGTGCATTGGGGTCATCGGCTCCTTGACATCTCGGATCCAAACGGGGGTCTCCAAGAGCGGGTGAAGTAGACACACAGATAGCGTCTGATGCCTTTTGAAAACAATCAACTTCATAGCTTACTGCAAGCCAGATTCTTTTACACCCAGAACTCAGCTTTCCTAGATACAGAAGTTCTGATAACATCATATTCACACATAGGCACCACACATCACATCTCCTCCATCTAGATTCATCATCACAGTAAATGTTAGGTAACTTGTCATGTTTTCATTGTTTGGAAAATAAATTATTACTTTTACAAACTTGACTCTTTCATTGAATCAAAACAAAGTGTTTACAATCCCTGAATAAACAAAGAACCATAGAATCTTCTGATTAAAATATCCTAAGACCAAGCAGGTTGATATTCTATATTTATGTAGAGTATCACAGCATATTGTTCATAAGTAGGTAATATATTGAGCTCTTGAAGCACTCAATTTCCCAAACCTTACACTGAATTAAAACTTTGGTTTTCCATTTTCTAACATATAAAGTTTTTTCATTGTTAATATCTTGGTCCTGTTCTGTAAGCAACTCCAGTTCTCGTGTTTTAGCTTTTAGTGTTTAGGGAACAAGGATCAAGACTCAGTGTTCTTATTATTAAAATACACATTAAATAAAATATTCAAGTATAAAAATACTTTCTCTTAGAAAATAAGACACTTTCTGTTTCATATTTATAACTTTATTCATTTTCAATTGTTGACAATACCATGGTCTTGTTGCTTCAGCTCTTCCAGCTCACTCTTTTGCAGCTCCAGTTTACGCGCTTTAGCCTGATAGCATTTGGAAAATAAAGAAAAGATTGAATATCAGAATTTTTGCAACAAAACACTTTAGTCAGGATATCCCAAACCTTTATTTAGTTAACATACCTTCATTTTCTTTCTGTAAGTACTTCACCTCCACCTTCAGTCCAGCCAGCGAGGCGCTCATCTCCCTCAGCACAGCGTTGATGTCCTGTGTACATGTTTGTTGGTGCTCTGAGGGATTTCCTGCTTCTACATGTGAACCTGCTGGCTTCATATCTGAATTTGTTTAAGGATCAGCTTGTTCTTGTTGAAGCTGAGCCTCAGTAAGAGAGCGGATTAACAACAACAGTGTAAAAATCACTGTTATATCCATTTCCTGTCAGGCTCTGCAGGTCAGTTTTGTGTTGCATTTGTGTTTACAGACTATTTTATAAAACACTACAAGGTAAAAGGACTTGGTACTTTGAACTTGTTTGTTTAAGCAAAAAAAAAAGCTGTTTAGTTAGACATGATGCATGATTTGTGTCATTCTCATTTCAACATCTAAATAAACAATTTTCATGTAAAATCTGAGGTTTACAGTTTAAAACATTCAAAATGTTTGTGATTAATTAAACATCTGATATTTCTCCTATTTCAAATAAATACATGGTGTTAAAATTACAACTCATGAGTCAACAAGTTAAAATGCTAAAACAAAAATTCAAAGTTTGAGAAAATCAATACATCTAACCAGTTTTTGTATGAATTACTCTTCTTTTGTCGGCACTAATAAATGGAGCGAGTTAGTCAGGATAATGAGATAAAGTAGCACCTGTAAGGCAGCCCCCCTGGAGCAAACAGAAGAGCACACATCACTCCTATTCTAATGTCTCTGCTCTGGTTACCCGTTAACTTTCAAATTCATTTTAGGATCCTGATTATAACTTTCAATGCGTGGTCAAGCTCCTCCCTAAATTACTGAACTGTTAAAGCCTTATGCTCCAACCCGAGCCCTCAGGTCCACACACCAGAACCTTCTAGAAGTTCCAAAGACCAGATACAAAAGGCGAGGTGATCGCTCCTTCCAGACTGTTGCACCCTGACTCTGGAATGATCTTCCTTGATCCTTATGCAGCAATGACAGACCGGACACTTTTAAAAACAGCTAAAGACCCCTTTATTTAAAGCTGTTTTTACCTAAACCTTTTCTTTTCTTTTTTTATTTACTCAAATTTGTAATCATTTTCATCTGTATGAAATTTTATAATTTATGACTTCATTTTTTCTGATGTTAATCTATTTCTGTTTTGAGATTATTATGATTTTATGACTTTGTTTTATTTTGTTTTGATCTACGTGAAACTCTTAGTGATTCTGTGTCTGTGATAAGTGCTATAAGAATAAAATGTACTTACTTTATGAATATCTACAAATGCTCTGAATGTCTGAAAATATCTAAAAAATATCTGTTCTAAAACCATGTGTTCCTCACATGGTGAAAATTAGGTGACCACTGAAGGTGTTGTGATGATTAGTACTGTCGATAAGCTTTGTGTTTGTCCACTGACGCAGAAACACAACATCCCCAACCTCCAGCAGAAGGATGACACCGTTGGCACCATTAACAGTATAGGAAGCCTGATGCTCGTATGCACTATAGATATGTTCTCCATTCTTAAACAACACTGCTCCTGAACCATGTGAAGCATGTCCATGTCCGTAAACGTAGAGCTCAAAGTGATAGACTCCTCTCACCTGTGCGATGAAAAAACCTGTCGATTTTTTAAATGAAAACATTTTGTTGATTCTTCTAACTCAAAAATGTGTTACAGAAGATGTATGAATGTATTATTAATAGTATTTATTGAAACTCAGTACCTGTATTTGGGTTGTAGGCATTTCCAATATTAGTAACAACACGTTTGAAGACCAGAGGTGTTTGAGCATTAAAAGGTCCCAACTCTTCAACGCCTGATTCCAACAGAGAGGCTGAGAAAGCCACTTGTTTCACTGAGAGACAGAAACTTTAATTAATTTCTCAAAACCATAGTGATCAGTTCTCTTTCCTGAGCTAAAATAACACAGATAAGAAAACAAGGTGGCAAAAAAATGTGAATTCAGGTAAATTTTTGTATGAGAAACTTTAAAATACTAGTTTTATTGTTTTGGTTTAAAAGAATGAAAACTTGCACACAGACTGAATAAATGATCTTTCTGTCCAACTTTTTTCAGACAAAACCTTCAGCATTTGTACGAAACTGCATATTTTTGACCTGAGTATTTCAGAAGGGTCATGTTTAAATTGGGCCTTTCAAAATATAATTTTATATATTATTAACAATAAATGGTGAACTGTAATTACCTTGGTCCTGTTGCTTCAGCTTGTCCAGCTCTCTCCTTTGTAACTCCAATTCTTTTGTTTTGGCTAAAAAGTATTAAAAATATAAACTGATTAAAAAATATGATAAACAAGTTAAAAAAATAACAGTACGTACGATTTTGTCTAAGAAAAAGAGGCCCTTTCTACTATTTATTTATTTAATTATTTATCCATTCCTTATCACCTTGGTCCTGTTGCTTCAGATTGTCCAGCACGCTCTTTTGCAGCTCCAGTTCTTTTGTCTTTTCTGAACATGTAGAAAATAAGAATCCAATTTAAAATGATGTAAGTTAACAAAAGTAATACTTTTTTTTTAATTTGTTACTTTTACATGTAATTTTTATATCGTTAACATTACCTTGGTCCTGTTGTTTTAGCAGCTCCAGTTCCCGTGTTTTAGCTTTTAGTGTTTATAGGAAACAAAGATTGAATATTTGTAATTATACAATTAAAATAGTTTAGTCAGGGTCTCCTAAACCTTTACTTTATTTAGTTAACATACCTTCATTTTCTTTCTGCAAGTACTTCATCTCCACCTTCAGTCCAGCCAGCGAGGCGCTCATCTCTCTCAGCGCAGCATTGATGTCCTGTGTACATGTTTGTTGGTGCTCTGAGGGATTTCCTGCTTCTACATGTGAACCTGCTGGCTTCACATATGAATTTGTGTCAGGATCAGGTTGTTGTTGAAGCTGAGCCTCAGTAAGAGAGCAGATTAACAACAACAGTGTAAAAATCACTGTTACATCCATTTTCTCTGTCAGGCTCTGCAGGTCAGCTTTGTGCTTTCTGTGTGAACTCCTGCCTTAAATGCAGCTTTTGTTTGCCGTGCTCAAATATTACTGTGATACTACAAGGTAAAAGGACTTGAGACTTTGTACTTGTTTGTTGAAACAAAAAATGAAGTTTAGTTACACATCATCAATGATTTGTGTCATTCTCAACATCTAAATAAACTAATTTTATGTAAAAACTGAGTTTATTAAAAACATTCAAAATGTTTGTGATTTATTAAACATCTAATATTTCTCCTATTTCAATTAAATACATGGTGTTAAAATTACAACTCATGAGTCATAATAATTAAAAATGCTAAAGCAAAACTTCAAAATTATAGAAAATCAATACTTTTAACCAGTATTTGTATGTTTTACTCTTTTTTGTCTGCAGTCATGAGTGAAGCCAGCGAGTCAGGATAATGCAGATATCTGCCGCTCAGCCAGTGAGGATAGAGAGGGCCACAGCAAACAGGAATAAAGAAGATAAGACTGTTGGTTTCTGGATTCACACGGTCTGCTCTGTTGCTGGCTGCAGACCAGAGAATAAAAAGGTGCCGTCCACTGTGAACAGGATGGTTTTGATGGGTTCTTTTGAATGCTGTCTGTATTGGCTTGGTTTTCTGCATTTAGTCGAAATTAGAAACGCAACTCTGGTGTGAGAAATACGTAGACCAGTATGGTAACTATTGACATTCAAATTATGGTGACTTCCACCTTGAATAGGATGGTTTTGACTGGTTCCTTGAATGCTGTAAAGTGGTGAATTTTGGTGTCGTCCGCCTTGAATAGGTTGGTTTTAACAGATTCTCTGAACGCTGTCTGTATTTGGCTTGGGTTTGTTGAGTGTTTAAGCTGGACAAATAGAAATGTGCTATAGTTATCTGTTGTTGTTTGTTGTCTTAGATGTTGTCTGCTTTAATTGTTGTTTGGATAAATGAGAGAGTGTCTGGACTTGTTTATTTGTGTAGAAAAAAGGATATGGCAAGTCATTTGCACACATTTCAAGTTGGTGGTCAGACTTTTGAACTGGTTGGCTGATGAGTCCCGCTGTGTTATAGACACAGTTGGAGGGCAGATCTGTGAGCTTACATCCGACGTGTCTGAGCAGAACGTCCCTGAACCGTCTACAGGTGGTTTCAGAATGCCTGTGCTCGGCTTCTGACCAAGTCCTCCAAATATACCCACATCACCCCGCTTCTCCTCCAGCTTCAGTGGCTGCCAGTCAACTCCAGGGTTCATTTCAAGATCCTGGTTCTGGTCTATAGGGCCCTACATGGACAAGCTCCATCTTACATTGGTGATCTTCTTAGTCCCTACACCCCCAGCAGGTCCCTGAGGTCCAGTGATCAAAGCCTACTGGTTGTGCAGCGCACCAGGCTAAAGACCAAAGGTGACAGATCATTTGCTGCTGTGGCCCCCAGACTCTGGAATTCTCTCCCCCTGAGCCTGAGATCAGTGGACTCAGTGGTCTCCTTCAAAAAGCAGCTGAAGTCTCACTTGTTCAAGCTGGCATTTGTATGACCTTCTTCACCACTCTTTATTCTGCTTTCGCCACCTATTCCACCTTCCTCAGGATCCACTGATTTCCCTCTTTCCTATTCACTCTCTCTCTTTCTTTACATTTTTTCTTTTAAATCGCAATAGCTTATTCTTGCTCATTTTAAATATATTTTTAAACATTTTCGGAATGCTTTTTTATATTTTTACAATTTTTATATTTTTTGTTTTTGTTTTTGTGAAGTGCCTCGTGATTTTTATCTTGAGAGGCGCTATAGAAATGATATTTTCTTCTTCTTCTTCTTCTTCTTCTTCTTCTTCTTCTTCTTCTTCTTCATGCCGAAGAAGAGACGGTGTGGTGTCTATATGGGGAAATAAGAACTCACAAAATACTTTTGAGTAAATATTGTGCATTAATGGAAATTTCAATCTAAGGAAATGTGAAAATGATCTGAAAATTATCAGAGAATTGATGAAAAACGTGTTTTTGATAACCGCTGACGTGTCACAAATGTATTATGCTTACGAAGAAGTACAGAGCGGTGGAGAGAAAAAAGGGCTGAAGTGAAACAGAGAGAGCACAGCCAGGCTCAAACTGTCATGGTCTGAGTCTGCGTCTCCCCTCATGTTTCTCCTTATGTTCTCCATCCCTCTCTAGATTCTCCTTTTGTGTCTCCTAGCCCCCTCATGTGTCCTTGTCTGCGACTTCCTCTTGTGTCTCCTGGTGTTCCCCATTTGCCCCCAGATCTTCAGCCCTCTAGGTTTCCCTCCTTAGGTCCCTCAGGTCCTGTGCTCCCTTGGCCCCCTTTTAGTCATGCCCCTGTAGTTTCTCTTTCTGTAGTGTTTTCCTCTAGGTTCAGCTTCCCCCTTAGAATATTAGTTATGTTTGCTGCCCTTCAGGTCTTTAGGTTTTATTCTTAGGTAATTTTCCTTTAGTTACAGCTGTTCATGTTATTAGTCTCTCTAGTGTGTTTTTTCCCATCAGTGTTTGAGGTTTTTCCCCCCTCCTTAGATTATTAGTTATGTTCCTACTCTTCTTGTCTTTAGTTTTTATTCTTAGGTCATGTTTGTTTCCTCCCTAATTAGTAATTGAGTTCACCTGGTCTCTCTCCCCACACACCTGCAGTTCATCTCCCTCATCCTCCCCAGTGTATATAACCCTGTCTGTGTCTCTCTGTGTTTGTCAGTCCATTGTGTTTCTGTCATACTTGTTCTCGTTTGCTCTCCAGTGCTTCTAGTGTCTCTAGCCTCTAGTGTTTTCATTTGGATTTTTGGTTTTTGGCTCCCTGCCTTTTGGATTATTGCCTAAATAAAGGATTTTATGTTCATCATCTACCTCCTGCCTGGTTCAGCTGGTTCTCTGCATTTTGGGTCCTAAACTTCCTCCTACACCACCCCTTGACACAAACAAAAAGACAAGAAATAACCCAAATAACGGTTGCTGTGCTCTGAGGTAATAAGGTCTTATCAGTTGAGGCCTGAAGGTTATAACTAGAAAATGAAAAAGGAAAATATAATTTGAACAGATTCTCAAAATTGTTTTCTGTTTTCACTGTTAAGCACAGCTACTGAAGACTTTATTGCATTTTAGCCCCTCTATGTGGACTTCAGTAAGTCCAGCCAACATATGCATTTTCAGAATATACGTAGGATTGATGGTTTATCCCTTGAGGTCCACGTGGCAGGGGTGAGGTGGTGCTCACTCTTCACCCCTGCCACGTGGAGGGATAAACCATCATCCTGCTCAATGGTCAACTTTCCTCATGGGTTCACACCCATTAGGGCAGTGGGAGGGTCAAACAACATAGCTCCTGAACCACATGAAGCATGTCCTGGCCCTTGAATGTACAACTCAAAGTGATAGACTCCTCTCACCGATGTGATGAAAAAAAACCTGTAGATTTTTTTTTAATGAAAACATTCTCTGGGTAATTCTGACTCAAAAATGCATTTACAGAAGATAAATTAATGTATAATCAATAGTATTTAGTGAAACTGGGTACCTGTATTTGGGTTGTAGGCATTTCCATTAGTAACAACACGTTTGAAGACCAGAGGTGTTTGTACATCAAAAGTTCCAACATGTCCTGAGCCATGTGTAGATCTGAGAGGCTGAGAAAGCCACTTGTTTCACTAAGAAACAAAGATGTCAGCATTTATTTCGCAAAACTGTTTGCATGGTGATGTTGAGGGTCTGCCCTCATGAGGAAATTACTATGCAGTAATTTCTCCAAAAGACTATGCCAAAAATGCCCTGGAGCGTCTGCCCTCAGGAGAAAATTGCTACGCAGCATTTTCTCCAAAAACTGTCATCTGCGCTCTGAAAAAGCAGATAATAAATTCCAGCGCCAGCAGACTCCATTTCCCATGATTCTCTGCCCGGAAGCAACGTGATGACGTCACCAAAGCGACGTCGAACCCCGGACCCTCGGTCCGCCCACTGGAAAGCTATGAAGCCCAGCGTAGAACGAAAGTTAATTCTCTTTTGTCCAGGAGTTCTTCTGGTTTGGAGAGGAGCTGCCTTTGTTCTACCGATGTGTGGGCACGAGGCCTGATGGCTGAAAAGCAGCGGAAAACCATCAAATCTGCTCAGGGCGAATGACAAGGGACGCCTTGAATTCGCTCAGAGAAGAGGTTTTTTTTTTCTCCTCTGTCTCCTTTTTCTCCCGTTACTCTTAATTGTCCGAACAAGCGATCAAACCGTGCGATTGCTTCAAATTAACAGACGGCTCTTTCTCTTCCATACCAAAACACGCCATCGGATCATCTTAAGAGTAAGACGTTTTGTTTTTGTCATTGTTTAATATCTTAAGTTTTATGCTGTGGCCAGGCTGACAAACTATTAGATATTTCATTTATGATTGATCTTTTGTTTTGTTTATTGATCTTTGTGAAGCGGGTTTGAAGTGTTTGGTTAAGTTTTACTGTGATTGAACGTGCTTTGGAAGTTAAAGTGAAAGTTGCTCACGTACACACACACACACGCACACACACACACACTAGGGTTGTCACGGTATGAAAATTTAACCTCACGGTTATTGTGACCAAAATTATCACGGTTTTCGGTATTATCGCGGTATTTTTTAAACGGTGTTGCATATGTTCAGAAAGCATTGATAGTCCTGTTCTACACAAACTGAAATAGTTTTGAAAAGGTTTAACAGTGTTTATTAAACCTAAAATAACACAAAGCCTTGGCAAAAGTGCAACTTTTCACAAGTAAAGGAACAAATAGCTTCTTTTTCTGGAACATGTTACAGTAGTCAGTGCAGGTTTAAATTATACAAATCCAAACATACAAAACATAAACAATATGTAAAAAAATCAAAGAAACACCACTTGTTTTCTCATATACTTGTTTTCTTCATTATCAAAATGAAAATCTTAAACTCCAGTCCACACTTGACTTGAGCACTGTACAAGTCAACCTTAAAAAAATGTATTTAAAATAAATAGCCACTTTAAACAAATTACTAAAATAACTACACTATGTAATCAAATCCAAATGTTCAAGTATAAATGGCATTGAATAAGTAAACAAATCAATGACACGGAACTAATTGTATGTTTCTCTTCATCATCAAAAAATAAGATGCTTCATCCAGCAACAGGGTGTCCATGACACGGTTTAAATGCTGGCAGAGGGCGCTGCGGCTGCAGTATGTAGTGACTCGTTGCATTCTCCCTCAACCAAAAGTCCTCACGTCATGCATTTAAGCTAAAATGCTAATGTTAACTTACCTTGCACTGGCTGTAGAGACGTGGGTGATGGTCACGCAGATGTGCCATTAGATTCGAAGTGTTGCTGCCTTTTGCAGACACTTTTTTCCTGCATGTTCTGCAAACGGGATAGCCGTCTTCTATTAACTGTCCCTCAGCATTTTTCAGAAATCCAAAATATGCCCATACTTCCGATTTAGTCTTCTTTGAGGGCTGATGGATGTCCTGGGCGCAACCGTCTCCACCTTCGGCCATTATTTCAGCTTCAAAGTTTTGGTTGCAAACTAAAAAGTGAGTGTGCGCGGGAACTTCAGAAGAAGCGACGGTGGCTGGTAAGGGTCACCGCGCCTAAACCGCGGCCACGGTAAACCCACCGAGATAATTTAGTTTTTTAAAAACTGGACGGTTATTTTTATTGTCAACTTTTTTACTGGGGTTTACCGCTATACCGGTTACCGTGACAACCCTAACACACACATTCTGGTTTTCAGTGTTTGGGAGGACACACACATCCCTTATACATTTAGGGTCCTTGCTCCCTCAGACAAAGGAATCAGCCATTTTGGGTTTTCAACTACCTCCATTTTGTTACCCCACCTATCAGATTATTATTTCACGTTATCATTCCATTGTTTAATTACTTGTTATTTGTTTGATAAAATCAGTTGGTGGATATTAATTAGATAATGCTTTGGGAGGAGCCAAAGTGATCAAATTAGTTAATAAATGATTGCCAATTAAGTTTTGTCTCAAGTGAATTTGTTTGTGTTGATATAAAATACAACTGCAGCTCGTTAAGGATTTCACGGAAAGGATAGATGGATTGATAGAGGTGTGGATTCATTTTTCCCCTGTTAAAAAGGGGTGGTGTCTTGAGGACATCCAAGGATTTCCTAATTACGTAATAAATCGGTAAATATTTCCATATTTACGAATTTATTGATGAATCCAAAAAGTAAGTAAAGCTTACAAATTATTCGTTGACTAATAATCACAACAGTGATCAGTTCTGTTTCCTGAGCTACAATTACACATATAAACAAAACGAGGTGGCAAAAAATGAAAAAAATTACTGAATTCTGTTACATTTTGTATAAGAGATTTTTAAAATACTGGTTTTGTTGAATCCTCAGCGTTTGTACAAAACTGGATTTTTGTGTCCTGAGTATCTCAGATGTGTAATGTTTAAATTAGGCCTTTAGTTATTTCAAAACATCATTTTAGATATAATTGACAATAAATGATGAACAGTAAATACCTTGGTCCTTTTGCTTCAGCTTGTCCAGCTCACTCTTTTGTAACTCCAGTTATTTTGTTTTGGCTAAAAGGTGTAAAAAATATATAAACTGATTAAAAATATGATAGACAAATAAAAAAAACAAAACAAAAAAAAAACGTATATATGACCTTGTCTAAGAAAAAGAAGCCCTCTCTATTATTTATTCATCCATTCATTATCACCTTGGTCCATAGGCGGAGATCCCAGGGGGGACGGGGGGGGGGGGGGGGGGGACGTGTCCCCCCCTCACACAAAGCCCCCCCCACACACACACACACACACAAAAGTTATTGTAAACACATAGATGCTATCAGTAAACCTGTATTGTCTTCTAATACCACAACGTAAAAGTTAGTCTGCAAATACAAAACAATGTGTTTTTAATTGCTGAGAAATTATAGTCCACCCCCCCCCCCCCCTCCCAATTCCTCAAGTTGGTACAGTCGGTCCACACACGGGGCTGGGGCAACGGGCGGGGCTGCCGGCTCTGCCCCGGTCACAGCTTCACAGCAGCCCGGAGGCTCACAGGGGGTGGGAATCAAAAAGCCAGCGGTTTCCAGCAGTAAGTCATTTATCACACGCTTGTTCTACAAACTTAAATATGTATGTAGAATGTGGTCATAAATGTCAAACATAGACACCGATTTTCTTTACATTTTGATCACCGGTCGGAGATCCCTTTATGACAGACCATCACCACCACAGTAAAAAAAAAGTTGTCACTTCATGTTCTCTGGTCATTCCAGGATTATTCCGCTATTATTATTATTATGTCATGGCTCTGTCAGCCCAGCCAGAAAAAGAGAAAAAAAGTTATTCAAAAATGTGCACACAATGATTGACTGCAGAAGCATCTGACCAACCAGCCATTAAAGGTATTGAAAGGCAGTTGCATCCATGTAGATGGATATGTGGCCTTCATACGGAAACATAGATCGTGAGCAAAAACATCCCAGCACACTTACATATTGGCTTAAGTCTATCTGTCTGTCTATAGGGAAAGAGGTTTTTCTATAAATCATAATGTATTATAATCCTATCATTAGTCATAGAACAGTTTACATTATTCCACTGAGTAATGACCGAAACAAAGCTTACTCTGCCAGTATGATGGATTCCTAATCATAACAGGGTCAGTGCTGAAGTTAAAAGTGAACTCCAGCTCTCCCTATTGCAGCTGCTTCTGCTGAATCAAGCTTCTCAAAACTAAGGCTCATCAGTGACACAAGGTTGAGTGGCCTGGCTTTCATAAACTCAGCTCAACTCAGTTGTACTACAATATGTCATCATTGATGACTTTGTACCCATAAAATGAAGATGTGTGCATCTGCAAAAGGTTTCTTCCATTGCTGTTCATTAATTGTGTGCCTACTAAGGCCCTGTCCACACGTAGCCGGGGATCTGCCAAAACGTAGATATTTTTCTACGTTTTGGCCTGTCATCCTCACGAAAACGGATCTTTTTAAAAACTCCGGCCAAAGTGAAGATCTGCGTTTTCTCCATTTTGGGTGTCTGCGTGTGGACAGGCAAAACCGGAGTTTTAAGGTCCGCAACGTCACTTTCCACGACAAAAAAATGCTGACATCATGTGTGCGACCTGTGTTTACACTAGCCGACAGCATGATGCTCTCAGAGCTGCGCTCGCTTTATCAATTGTCCAAGCGCTTTTTGCTTGTTTGTTTTTGCAAGCGGAATTACTGCTTCTTGTGGAAGACCACAGACGAAGGACGAGGTTAAGAACGAGGGAAGTACTGCCGCCTACAGGTCTGGCATGTCCTTAACAACGTATTTATCCAGGTACGTATGGACAGAGTTTTTTTTAAAAACGAGGTGGTGTGGATGCAAGTTTATGGAGGGGCGGATATTCGTTTTTTAAAAAAACCCGGCTACGTGTGGACTAGGCCTATGTTGGAAATCTAAATGGGACCAGTGATAGTCATTTTGCAATGGTGATGGCCACAAAATAACCCCCACAACACTGTTCCCACCACTCGGAGAACAAAGCCCCCCCCCCCCCCCCCCCCCCCCCATCCACCAAAAGTGTGGTTCTGTTAGTTCCTTGGTCTTTACAACAGACTTTATGTCCTTTTGTAAAAAAAAAATAAAATAAGATTAAAAACTGCAATGTTGATCGTTTAAACTCAATTTAAACAAAAAGACATTATTATATGAACAATTAAAAAATCGAACATAAACATAATTTTGAGTGCATTCACACATCCTATTAATTTCAAACTGAAAAATTATTACAGTACATCTCATGAACATGAACAAGAACATACAACAGTGATGAAACAGAGAATGAGACTGGAATAAAAAAAATCATTCTAAACAAAAACTTCCATTCTAATTAAACATAAAGGGTTTACAGATTCTATTGTATTATGAATGTGCAGTTTACACTTTACATGGATACTTTGCAACTTTTACATATTTTTTAATCCTTTTCTTGAGCCAGTATGTGCTAAAATAACCCTTTTTAGGATTAATGAAAGGTCACCCAGCCTCGAATTCCCCCGTGGCAAGAATATCGCACTTGTCCTTCCTTGGTCAAAGAAAACGGTTAAATAGGACATACCTGCAAGCCGCGGTCGCGTAAAGTCACATGGCACGGGAGGTAACGTTATGTTTTATACGTATAAGTTTCAATATAAATATATAACGAGCCTTTTACTTTTTCAATTGTGTATTTATTGGGCCATTATGGTCAGCATTTTTTGAGGTCAAGAAGGAATGGCTAAAATGTTAGTTCCATCCTCATCCACTGGGGGCTGGCAGCAGAAGTGAGCAAATCCTCATTATGTTAAAAATGCCAATTTTACAGCAGAAATAAACAAGTTTATAGCCTGGTTCAAAAGAACATTTTAGGTTTAATAGATCTAGTATACATGTGTGACAACTGAGGGGGGTGACTTGTTCTGTAATTCTTCTGTTTAAGTGGAATTTCATGCTTATAGTTCTGAATAATTAATGAGCACCAGAGCCACCTGAATTCAGAGCTAGCTCCAGGGAAAGGCATCAGCCTCACGTTTAGAAATGTTTGGCCATTTTGACTTTCTGAAATTTAGTTGTGTCCTCTGTGTGTTTGGATGTTGATCAGGGAGTTATTTGGACACAGAGGGCAAGCTGTGGTTATTGACTGCACTAACAAATCATCCAAACAGTTTCTGCTTCTTTTTTATCAGTAAGCAAAATTATATTTCTGTATTTTATTTTGCTGGTTGAATGAGGGAAATGCTGTGTCATTTAACTGCTTGGTCAAACATGTTAGTGGGGCTGCTGGCTGGATAAGAAACTTGAGCAGATACCCGTCTTCTGTCTCCTGCCCAAGAACAGTTGCTAGAGCAGACAGCTGGCTGTTCCCATTTTCCGGTGGCAGCGACGCATGTCCAGGGTTGAAATTGGTTGAAATATTACGTGTTGAGCCAGACCGCTGTGACATGGAAGCTTCATTTTGAATCATAGTATGTCCAAGGAAGATCTTTGTCTTTCTCGCCTATAACTGACCAAAAGGGCTCTATTATGATAGGCTGTTTCATTTAACAGCAACACGTTTTCTTATGCTAAGTGCAGACTGTTCTTCTGCCATCACCCCCAACAGAAAGCTGTTTTGGGGAGTTTTATAAAGAAAATGTCATCTTAATAATAATTAGAGGCGTTTTAATAATGATGCAACAAGATGGGCTGATCTGGAAGGCCAAGGCTCCCGGTCGTAGCGACCTGGCTTTGCTTGTAACTTAGTAGTCCCCGTCCATAGGCGGAACTGCTTTGGACGTTAAGAAAAGAAATTCCTTTTAGACATCAGCCCGATAGCTACAATTAGTTGACTTGCATTTCTGATTTGATTATTTTCATGACCATTTACATTGGTAGATTCTCACTGAAGGCATCAAAACTATGAATGAACATGTGTGGAGTTATGTACCAAAAAAGGTGAGATACCTGAAAACATGTTTTTTTGTTCTATTTTCTTCAAAATAGCCACCCTTTGCTCTAATTAGTTTTTTGCACACTCTTGGCATTCTCTTGATGAGCTTCAAGAGGTAGTCACTTGAAATGGTTTTCCAAAAGTCTTGAAGAAGTTCCCAAAGGTGTTAAGCACTTGTTGGCCCCTTTGTAAATGGCCATGGTCATGAAAATAAAGAAAGCATATAGAATGAGAAGGTGTGTCCAAACCTTTGGCCTGTACTGTAGGTGTACAATAAAGATTGCTGCGCCCAAAAGGAATAGGAAATGCGTTAGAAGACAATTCGGTCATGTAAAAGTGTGAAAAAAAATATTTAAAATACACTTAAATGCAGATTAAACACAGCACTTATACAGTAGTCTGACCTTCTGTCCAGTTTAGTTTAGCTTTGGTGTTTTTATATATATTTTTTTTCTTTTATATTTTGTGATTCCTATCTTCTTCCTGTGAGACTAGACAGTTAGGAACGCTGGGAGACGTTTCAGCTGTTAGACAAAGGTGTTAAAAAGACAAACGCACAGAGAGGAGATAGGTTTTGGTTTTGCTTCTACAAACAGACACTGGGGGTGCTAAAAGCAAGCCCAACTGAATAACATCCCTTTAAAACAAGCACATACAGTAGGTTCTGCAAATTGAGCTGCAGAAGATCAGTGTCAATATTTTTTTTTTAAACTTTACAAGGTAAAAAATAAAAATATATGGCAAGTTCAGCTAATTTGATTTACTGCTAATTTGTCTGTTTTGGATTAAATAAACTAGTTAATCAGAAATGTGGCTGTCAACTTCTGTGGTAAGGGGAGTAAATGATGAATATGTAGAAATTGACTGATTGTCTGAAATGATCTATGAATCTTTGTTCTAAAAAGCTCTTGCTCACACGGTGAAAATCAGGTGACCACTGAAGGTGTTATGATGATTATAACTGTCTTGAATGATTGTGTCTGCGCTCTGACGCAGAAACACAACATCTCCAACCTCCAGCAGCAGTGTGACACCATTGGCAGCATTAACATGGTGAGAAGATTGATGCCCGTATGCAATAAAGATATGTTCTCCATTCTTAAACAGCACAGCTCCTGAACCATGTGAAGCATGTCCCAGTCCTTGAATGTGGAACTCAAAGTGATAGACTCCTCTCACAGGTGTGATGAAGAAACCTGTAGATTTTTTTATTGAAAACATTCTCTTGTTTATTCTAACTCAAAAATGCATTTACAGAATATGAATAAATGTATTACTAATAGAATTTAGTGAAATTGAGTACCTGTATTTGGATTGTAGGCATTTCCAATATTAGTAACAACATGTCTGAAGACCAGAGGTGTTGGTGCATTAAAAGGTCCAAACTTAACTGAGCCTGATTCCACCAGAGATGCTGAGAAAGCCACTTGTTTCACTGAGAGATAGAAACTGTGTTATTAAATTTTTCTAAAATGTTTGCATGGTGATCAGTTCTCTTTAATGAGCTAAAATTACACATATAAACAAAACAAGGAGGCAAAAAAAAAAGACTTTAAAATGACTAGTTTTATTGTTTTGGTTTACAAGAATGAAAACTTGCACACAGACTGAATAAATGATCATTCTGTCCAACTTTTTTCAGACAAAACCTTCAGCATTTGTACAAAACTGGATATTTGTTGTCCTGAGTATCTCAGATGTGTCGTGTTTTAATTAGGTCTTTAGTTATTTCAAAATATAATTTTGTATATTATTACCAATAAATGATAAAGTAAATACCTTGGTCCTGTTGCTTCAGCTTGTCCAGCTCACTCTTTTGCAGCTCCAGTTCTTTTGTCTTACCTGAACATGTAGAAAATAATTACCTGATTTTAAATGAAGTAAGTTAACAAAATAATATTTTTCTCTTATTAAAGTCTTCGATTTTTTCATTTGTTACTCTTATATGTATTTTTTTTTTAATATGTTGTTAACATTACCTTGGTCCTGTTGTTTCAGCAGCTCCAGTTCTCGTGTTTTAGCTGTTAGAGTTTAGGAAACAAAAAAAGATTGAATATCTGTGATTATACAATTAAAACACTTTAGTCGGGGTCTCCTAAACCTTTACTTAACTTAGTTAACATACCTTCATTTTCTTTCTGTAAGTACTTCATCTCCACCTTCAGTCCAGCCAGCGAGGTGCTCATCTCTCTCAGCACAGCATTGATGTCCTGTGTACATGTTTGTTGGTGCTCTGAGGGATTTCCTGCTTCTACATGTGAACCTGCTGGCTTCAAATATGAATTTGTTTCATTGTCAGGCTGCTGAAACTGAGCCTCAGTAAGAGAGCAGATTAACAAGAAAAGTGCAAAAAGAATAGGCATCTTTGTTTCCAGTGTCGGCTTTTGCAGGTCAGACTTGTGCTTTCTGTAATAACCCAGGCCTTAAATACAGCTGTTATTATCAGTGGTTAAATATTAACTGATTTTAGTCTCAGGAACATTCCCAGGTGGTATAATCTGATACTTTGAACTTGTTTTGTTATAATAAAAAAAAGTCACAAAGCGACTAATTCAGATTTGACTTTTGTAAAAACTGTTTGTTTCTGAATCCAATCTGGTCCTCCTCTCAGAGGCTACATTTGTATGTAGGGGGCTGTTGTCTGTATGTTTGTTATAATGCTTGTTGGAGCTATTTATACGTTATTTGTGTTAGTTTTGTGTTTTTCTTTAAATTTGTGATTATTTTTAAAAAAAAGAACATTTAACTTTATTTAGGTAACATACCTTCATTTGTTTTCTGTAAGTACATCATCTCCGCCTTCAGTCCAGCCCATCGACATATAAATATTGGACAAGGGGTTTCCATAGACTCCAATAACACGTTTTTGAAGATAAATGGGAGGTGGCCACCACCGCCATTTTGACCGTGTCACAGGTTCCGTCAAGCCCAGACAATTCCACAAAAGGGAAGAGAGGTGGAGCTGAGGGTGGGCTGTAAAGCTGGGATCAACTGATGACACCTGGTTGAACTAGCTACAAGCTAACCTGAAGCTAACCCAAAGTTAACGCGGAGGTGGGAGCTAAGCTAACAGAGGTAGCAACCTAGCTACAACCGGAGTTAACTGTGCACAACACCAGAGCTTCTGAGTCAGAGATACGCCGGGCTGACCGCTGGGTAAAACCGGGTGGAACACAGAGGTCTCCGAAAGCTCCACAAGCCGGCAGCCGCACAGCAGACAAGCGCTGCTGCGATCTGAGATGCGCAGAGCTGCCACTGGGGAGAACCGGGGGAAAGGTTTCCATCCCAGAGCTCCACAAGCCGGCAGCCCGCGCAGCTAACAGTAGCCGCGATCAGACAGAGATGCGCCAAGCTGCGGGGAGGGAGAACCAGGTGGAAAACAGAGATCTCCCGAGAGCTCCACAAGCCGATAGTCGGAACCCAGCTCCACCAACATGTTATATTTCAACCCATTTTCTAAAGTGCTGCATTATGTTAAATGCACTGGGTATACCCTATTACATTTAAATTTCATGGTTAAACAGTACATGATAAAATCTAAGCTCAGCTCGGCAGTGACCTAAAATACATAAATATAATTTTACTTACCGAAAAAAATGAAGTGGAGACTCCTTGGACGCTCTATTAGTGCAAGATAAAAGGACTTGGGACTTTGTACTTGTTTGTTTAATAAAGAAATGCAGTTTTTTTTATACATGATGCATGATTTCTGTTGTTCTCAACATCCAAATAAACAAATTTCATGTAAAAATTAGGCTTTGGTAAATGGCCTGTATTTGTATAGCGCCTTCCTTGGGTTCTACAATCCTCCAAGGGGCTTTACAATGCAATCAGTCATTTACCCATTCACACACACAGTCACACACTGGTGGAAATGAGCTACGATGTAGCCACAGCTACCCTGAGGTGCACTGACAGAGGCGAGGCTGCACAAGTGCCACCAGTCCCTCTGACCACCACCAGCAGGCAATGTGAGTTAAGTGTCTTGCCCAAGGACACAACAGCAGAATTCTCTGTGTCGGAATCGAACCTGCAACCTTCAGATTACTGGACAACCCGCTCTCCCTCCTGACTTATACTGCTGTCCCTATTGCATTGTCCATTTCAGTTCATTAAAAACATTCAAAATGTTTTTGATTTATTAAACAACTGATATTGCTCCTATTTCAATTAAATACATGGCATAAAAATTACAACTTATGAGTCATAAACAAATATGCTAAAACAAAACTTCAAAATTTGAGGAAGTCACCACTTTTAACCAGTATTTGTATGTTTTACTCTTCTCTGCACTCATGAGTGAAGCCAGCTAGTCAGGATAATGCAGATAGCTGCTGCTCAGCCAGTGAGGATGGAGAGGGCCACAGCAAACAGGAATAAAGAAGATAGGACTTGGTTTCTGGATTCACACGCTCTGGTCTGTTGCTGGCTGCAGTCTGGAGCAGACCTAATCTAACTTTGAAACCTGTAAGTATTTTGGC
The DNA here is from genome assembly GCF_043380555.1 of Nothobranchius furzeri. Taxonomy (NCBI): domain Eukaryota; kingdom Metazoa; phylum Chordata; class Actinopteri; order Cyprinodontiformes; family Nothobranchiidae; genus Nothobranchius; species Nothobranchius furzeri. Next base: position 32,023,879 of record NC_091755.1, read on the forward strand.
AGTAAGCTCCTGGGTCTAAGACATTTGGCACAAGCCTGGATTTAAGTAAAGTAGATAATAGAAATAAGTATCTCGGGGTCGTGTTCACGAATGGGTGAAAAATGGAGCGTGAGATCAATAGGCGGATTGGTGCTGCGTCTGCAGTGATGCGGGCATTGCACCAATCTATCATCATCATCATCATTTTAATTTATAAAGCATTTTCCAACTGACAGGAGGTGAACTAAAGTGCTGCACATGCACATCACTGACCCATACAATGGCAGACAAAAGAACAAAGAATGTTAGTAAATGAACAAGATGAAATAAGTAAAATACAACTGGATAAAATTTGCTAAAATATCTAAAAATATGGCTAGCTCACGTGCTGAGGGAATGCCACTGTATAAAAGTGAGTCTTCATCCAACTCTTAAAAACCGGCAGTGATGATGCTTGTCTGTGAGTGGAAGGTTATTCTATGGCTTGGAGGGCTAAAACTGACAAAGCCCTGCCTCCTCTAGTAAAGCGTTTAACTCTTGGAACAACTAGTAAGTCTTGCTGTGATGACATAAGCGCACAGGATGGTTTGTATCGGGTTAGTAACTCAGACAGATAACTTGGAGCACAGCCCTGCAGAGATTTAAAAACAAAAACAAATATCTTGAACTGAACTCTGAAAGATACTGGAAGTTAATGTAGATTGGCTAAGACAGGTGGGATGTGTTCTCACTTTCTGGTGTCAGTCAGGAAACTAGCAGCAATGAATCAACTTTTATTTGTTCCATTCTTTGTGTTCTCAGAATTATTGGGTCCTTGGAACAGATGTTATAATGTCCTTCTGTAAAAACAATAGGCTGAGGTATTTTTTAACTCCATTTAAACAAACATAACATGAATGATGACAAATATAAACATAAATTAAAGAGCAAACATCCTATGAAATTCCAAAGTAAAAAATGGTTTGTATTGTACAGGAACATACAACAGATGAAAGAGAATGAGTGGAATTAAAGTAGCTATCCGGAGTTTTCCCCTTTCAGAAAGTATGTATGATTTGTCAGAAATCCGTAAAAGTGATTATCTTATCATGTACTGTGATATAATGTAAGCAATACGTCTTTATTTATTTATTTATTTTTGCTAAGCACGCCCCCTGCTCCTCAGAGCTCCGTGCAATACGAAACTGAGCGCCAACCGGAACTAACCAATAGCGTTAGACTACCGCTTAGATGCTTCAAATTTAAGGAAGTACCTCGGCTGATGCAGTGTTGATGAACTTTTCACGGACGAGTAGGTCTTTAAAATATAAATATATGAGAACACAACATGACGTGAGAACAATACTTATAAAATAACAAGTTCTAGCTCTGTTTGTCGGCTACAGAAGCACATTTATAAACAAGAGACGTGAAGTCGCCATCTTAAAAAATAACAGAGCGACAGACTTTTTGTGTGATATGCTTGTCAGCCACTAGATGGTGCCATCGGATAAGAGATGAGACTTTAAATCTAAGCAAAATAAACAAATAATTCCAAACTAATCAAACAGAAGGGGTTTGGGATGGATTTAATTTTGTTACGAGTGTGCAGTTTACTTTAATGAGAAATTTACTTTGTGCAAACAAGCACAAGGGTATAAAACATGTTAATTTCTATGAATTAAGCAGCAGATGAGCATCAGATTCTATGGAACTAAATAAAATCTTTGCAAGGCAAAAGAATTATTAAAATGGAAGTTGAACTGATTTAATTTGCTACTAATTTGTCTGGTTTAGATCAAACAGACTAGTTGATCAGAAAAGTGGCATTGGGCTGTCACATTGAGTGTAGGTGGTTGGACCGAAGATGCAGAAATCCCCAGAATGACTCAAGGCAGGAGAGGTTTTGAGAAAATAATTCATTTATTAAAGGAGGACGTGCCGATATCCAAGGCAAAACATAAGATTAACTTTCAAAAACTCACTGAAAACTCAAAAACAAACAAAAGCTCACACATGAGCACAGACTCGGGAAACTCGAGAGGGGAACGAGCAACGCAGACACATCCGACAACAAACCAACAAACACTGAGGGACAAGACAGACTTTTAAACACAGAGGGCAGCAATCAGGGGAACAGGTGACAGGTGTGAGTGAGGTCTAGAGGGAAGACTGGTGAAATAAATTAACTAAATGGGAAGGGAAAAGCCAAGCAGAGGGGAAGATAACCATAACCTATAAAACACTAAATAACTAAACCTAGAAACTAAGGGCAGAAATAAACAACTAATAACAAGAGGAGTGAGGAGGACTAATGCCAACAAATGGGAATTACAAGGGAGTGACTAGGATGAAAACATGAGGGAAGCTTAGAGTGAGCTGGGGAACACAAGAAGACACATGAGGAGACCCTGAGGAAGAAGAGGAGGGGGCTGATGACCAAGGGGACACAGAACAAGACATGGGTGGGGGAGTCTGCTCATCATCACCCCAGCAGAAAGGGGCTAACTCTGGGAACCAGTGATGGTTATACCCTATGTGCAGCAGTACTGGGACCAGAGTAAATAGAGTGTGTATGGGGAGCATGAGTGGTAGCGTTCATTTTTGTAATTCTTAGGTTGTGTGTGTATGTGTATGTGTGAGCATGAGGGAGGGAGTGTGTAACTGTGTCTGTGTATGACTGTATATGTCAGGTGGGGTCTTGGTCTCCTGACCTCTCCTGGGACTTCTTGTGCTGCTACACATCTTCGCCTACCCTCCCCTGCCACATTTGGTGCGGAGTGTGGTGCCTTGGTCTGCCTGAGTGTTTGCGGGTCCCGGGTCAGGAGGTTCAAGATCATCTGTCTGATCGATCCCGGTGGCTGCCTGGTGGGATCTGAGTCCCTGGGCTCTGCTGGGTCCCCGGCAGGGCTGGTCGCCCCTGGGTCCCCGGTCACTGGGTTCCAGACTTGGCCGGCTTGGGGGTGGGAGGCTGCGGGCGGGCCTGTGGGCTTGCCGCTGAAATCTCCCGGGACTCTGCTAGCTGCTGGTTGTGGCCCCCCAGGGCGATCCTCTGCACCTTTCGAGGGGGGCTGGGGCTTTCTGGTTGCAGTCTCCTTTGGGTCCCTGCACTCTGGGGCAGCTCCTCAATCTCTGGGACTTGGAACTCCCTCCATCTCCTACACATCTTTGGGAGGCAGATCTGTGGCCCCTCACACTCTATTGGACGCTCCTATAGAGAAACCTTACATAAACAAGCGCTTGTACGCACACAGATGCTCACATGGTGCTCTCATAAGTATGGACTTGGGCACGTTCAACACGTGTCTTGAGGCTGTGGTAGGCACTTAATGCACTGTGATTTATTATGGTGTGATTGTTCAGTAAAACGATGTAGATTTTATATTTCCTCATCAGGTTGACGCAGTGATAGCCTGGGTTACATCATGAAATAGCTGAATGTGTGAAATGATCTAATAAAACATCTGATTTTCTAACATCTGTTGCTCACATGGTGGAAATCAGGTGCCCACTGAAGGTGGTGTGATGATGATGATTGTCAAACACCCTTGTATTTTCCCTCTGCAGAAACACAACATCTCCAACCTTCAACAGCAGTGTGACACTGTTGGTAGTGCTACAGGCTGCTGCTCGTATGCAATGAAGGTATTTTTTCCATTCTTAAACAACACGGCTCCTGTAGCATGTGAAGCATGTCCATGTCCATGTATGTGGAACACAAAGTGATAGACTCCTCTCACGTGCGATGAAAAAACCTGTAAAATAGGTTTTTATGAAAACATGCATGTTAGGTTATGTGGCTAGTCTAAATTTTCACTAAGTGTGAGTGAGGGTGGGTGTGACTAGTTGTGTGTCCATGATGGACTGGAGAAAAAACAGTGGCCCTCAATTCTTACTGGAAGATGTGTTTACTTTTACAGCAGACAAATTAATGTATTATAAATAGTATTTAGTGAAACTGAGTACCTGTGTTTGGGTTGTAGAATTTCCAATATTAGTAACAACACATCTGAAGACCAGAGGTGTTTGTGCATTAAAAGGTCCAATATCTCCTGAGCCTGAATCCACCAGAGATGCTGAGAAAGCCACTTGTTTCACTGAGACAAAAACTTCATTAGTTTCTCAAAATTATTTGGTGATAATTTAATTTTCCTGAGCTATAATTATACATAAAATGTTACATATTTCAGTTTATAAGCAGTTTTACCACATTAGTTTTATAGATTCTTATTTTATTTTATAACAATGAAAACCTGCACATGGAGTGTGAATAAATTATCAACCTGTCCAACCCTTGGTCAAACAGAACCTTCAGCATTTGCACAAAACTCGGTGTCTATGTCCTGAGTATCTCAGATGTGTCGTGTTTATATTAGGTCATTAGTTATTTCAGAAGATAAACATGTGCTAGTGGACGATGAACAGTAAATGCCTTGGTCTTGTTGCTTTAACTTGTCCAGCTCACTCTTTTGCAACTCCAATTCTTTTGTCTTGCCTGAAAAACGTAGAAAATAATTAAATTAATGAAAGCTTCTGTTTTCCGATTTCTAACTGTGTTTTTACATCGTTAACAGTAATGTGCTCCTGTTGTGTCAGCAACTCCAGTTCCTGTGCTTTAGCTGTTAGCATTTAGGAAACAAAGATTATTAATATTCTGTTTAAAACACACAAAATAAAATACTTAAGTAAAAAAATACATTCTCCTAGAAAAGAGACCCTTCCTGTTTCACATTTATAACTTTTCTTCATTACAATACCTTGGTCTCGTTGCTTCGGCTTGTCCAGTTCACTCTTCTGCAGCTCCAGTTCCCGTGCATTAGCTGTTTTGGAAATAAAGGACAGGTTGAATATCGGAATTGTTGCATTTAAACACTTTTGTCAAATAAAAAACCTTTACTTTAGTTAACATACCTTCATTTTCTTTCTGTAAGTACTTCACCTCCACCTTCAGTCCAGCCAGCGAGGCGCTCATCTCTCTCAGCACAGCACTGATGTCCTGTGTACATGTTTGTTGGTGCTCTGAGGGATTTCCTGCTTCTACATGTGAACCTGCTGGCTTCAAATATGAATTTGTTTCATTGTCAGGTTGTAGGTGAAGCTGAGCCTCATTAAGAGAACAGATTAACAACAACAGTGTAAAAAGAATATGCATCTTTGTCTTCAGTGTTGTCACAATGGGTGTAGCTAACCTCTCCATGAGTTTTCCTGTTTGCAGGTGGGTGCGCCCGGAGAGCAGCTGCTGCGAATTCCCTCATCAGCTCTCAGGGGATTTAAGGAGCGGTGTGACAACTCACCAGTGCCGGATGATTACTCGCATTGGGTAGCATACACCAGCTCTAGACCTGTTTCTAGTTGTTTGCATCCTGTTCTGCCTGTTAAAGCCTCGTCATCACCTGTCCCGTTTCCTCTGTTCTCCCGCCCAGGTACTCTCATCATCTGCCTGTTACCAGCTCGTCAACCTGCACTCTCACCTGTTACAACAAGGCGCCTCCGGATCTCCTCTCCACCCGCCACACTGCTTCTCCCATTGGCCGTCTGCTCTCCTGCGCTCACCTGCCCGCTCCTGGAACCGGTGCTCAGCTCCCAGCCTCCTCCAACAGCTACCACTCAGACCTGACACGCCCCCCTCTCAGCGCTCCTCTACCTTACTGGAATCCGTAAACCTCCATTCTATCACACCTTCCCCGTCTGCTTTACATTACTCATTCTTGTTCTCTGTCAGAACACTGCCAGAAACCGCCCTTCTCCTACATCTCCCCAGCCTTGTCAAACTCAAATAAAGATATATTATTTTTACTCACCTTGTCTCTTCGTGATTCTGCATGTCGTGGGTCAAAAGACTCAATCCCAACATGATGTCAGCCTTCGCAGGTCAGCTTTGTGCCTTGTGTTAACCGGGTCTTAAATACAGCTTTTATTATCAGTAGTTAAATATTACCTGATTGGTTAGTTGCTTAGTAGTTGCAGCTTCGGTGGCTAGCGGGTAGTAACTCGCTAATGTTTTTAATTTAATAAACATATACACAATTTAAAAAGTAAAAGTCTCGTTTAATATTTATATTGAAACTGATACATACAAAATATAACGACCACCGTGGAAGCCGCGGTCACATGACGCAAGTCTGCTCTATTTAACCGTTTTCTTTGACCAAGGAAGGACAGTGTCCTTGTAAGCAATGTGCCTGGCCTCGCAATACATCGCCTCGCAAGGCATGATGAACAAAAACCAGTGAGCAACAAACTGGAGGGCTGGAGAATAAATATAAGAAAACTAAAGATAAGTGAACTACTTAACCTGAAACTACAGAACTAGAGACACAGTGGGGCTGGGGAGAAAATACCTAAACAACATACATGACAACTGAAACACCAGAATAAACTAGAAACACTATCCAATCCAATCCACCTTTATTTGTGAAGTTCTTTCGACCAAAGTGCTTCACACACAGATAAAAACATAGCGACATAATTAAAAACAATAAAAACATGGATAATATATTAAAACATACAAAAACATTGTAAAAGAAATTAAACTCAACACTGCTTACAAACAGGAGTGTATAAGAATAATCAGTCAGTGTTAAAAGCCAGTGAATAACAGTGAGTCTTGAGGAGGGACTTAAAAACGACCAGAGAAGATGCCTGTCTAATATTGTCTGAAAACTGGATATTTAAGAAATGAAAGAGACAAGAACTAGAATGAATCTAAATGACACAGCCAGGGAAGGAGACAAGAAGGGATGCAGAAGACACGAGATGTGACACCTTCACCCCAAAAAAAAAAACGAACTCTGCCTATTGCTGCTTTTAATAAAGTGCATTTTGTTGTATCTACTTAATAAACTTGATTTTGCAAAGATTGGTAATGTGCTTGAGCAATTGTAGATGTAACCCAGAAGCTAGAACCTTAATGAGGTATTAACTAATTGGCTTACTAATATGATCCATCCTCAATTTAGATAAAATATAAAATATAAATTAAGGAAATTAACAATACTAATTAATAGATATCTAATTAACTAATAGATAATTTCATAATGAATTATTGGAAGGGTGAATAACTAAAATAACGAGTTTAATATTAAACATCGGTTAAAACAAGAATCTTGAACATCACTAACAGAAACAGAAGAGGAAAGCTGTATACTATTGGTCCAGGTGGGAATCTGAAATTTCATTGGCTGAGAGAAATAAGTCCCGCCTCCGCGAAATAAAACCGTGCGACGCAGCTGAGCGAGAGGAGAGACACACGGCTGTGCAGCACGCAGATACAGAAAGCAAAGACTGAGCGGTTAGAGAGAGAGAGAGAGAGAAAAAAAAACAACGGTCGAGGCCGTGAAGAACCCTGATTTGGGTGCCGCATAGATAGAGGGAGAGGCGGACTTGACTCCTTCTAATAAGAGCTAGGAACTTGGAACCAACGCGGTGAGTAAAGAAAAAAGAAGAGAAAAAGCTAACGATGCAACTTAAAAAAAAAAAGGAAACTTAAATAGCTTATCAAATTAATTCCATTCTTATAGATTTGTGTGGAGACGACAGAGTGAACCAATCCTCTGTAGGAGGGAACCGTTGGAGCGCGTTGGTGAGTGAATGAGATTAAATTCAGTAAATTATTAAATTCAAAAAGCTAATTACAGCAACCGAGGTGACAGCAGTGGGCTGCTAGACTTTAGATCCCAGGAGTTAACATCTCAAACTACCAGTTAACGGTGGTAGGGCATATAGGAGTTAACGGCTCAAACCGCCAGTTAACGGTGGTACGGCCTAGATGTACAAGGTCCTCAGGGGCGTTATAGCTAACGCCATAGAATTAGCAATGCGTCCCTTAACCAAACATTTAATAATAAAAAAAAAATAGATAAATAAAAATAAATAAAAGCTAACTGATTAGGGAGGAATTATTTTACAAAGGTGGACCAAAGGACCAGAATTTATATTTTGTTGAATTTTGTTATAGAACATTTTATTTATTTATTTATTTATTTATTTATTTATTTATTTATTTATTTATTTATTTATTGTGTTACAGATATACAAGGTGTCACAATGCTGTATAGAAACACAACTAAATGTATCCTTGTTGTCATGAATGTATTTCTTGTTGAATAGTGTAGAGTAATAGAATCTAACTGAGCCTATTGAGCTGAACAATTGTTGTCATATGTAATTATATTTCCAGAGCTACTGAGAATTATTTTAATAGACAATCAAATTGATGTTATGTTAGTTGAACTGTGAACCCAAACATGATTGGCTATGCCAATAGAGTGAAGCATTTGTTTAAGTCTGTAAGACTTTATGCTGTGATGTGACGAGAAGGGTCGATGCCAACTCGCTAACAGTCCTGTTGTTTACAGGCTGGGTTTTTTTTTTCCTTGGGTTTGATCCCGACTCCTATGATCACTCACTTGGAACGAGAACTGGATTTCTTCCTGACGAGGGAGATGGCGAGCCTTAACCACTGAACGAACCAGGACATCTCAAGTAACTGAAGAGCAGACTGCTCTCTTCTGTGAACAATCTCAACGGTGTGGTAGGAAAAAATCGCACCACCGGACTCTGACTTTCACCCCAAGCGTGGGGATTTGACTTGACGCCGGCTGACTTGTGACTCATATGATCAAATCTCATACCGAGCATTTTACTATTGTCGATTGTTTTCATCAGTTTTTGTGTGTTATCTTTATGTGTTATATTTCCCATTATTATTAAAATTTAGTATATAAACCGTTTCATGCTATACCCGTGACTCCAGTCATTCTTAAACAACCTCCAATTCTCCCCGAACCTAATTATTGGCCCATTTGTTTATTTTTTCTTTTAATTATCTTATTGTATCCTGTAATCCGGTTACATAAAACTTGGCGAGCCAGCCAGGAGAATTGTAGAGTTGTTACCTTAGCTAACCATTGACTGACATCATAAGAGTGCCTGGAGGTCACAGTGGTTTGCCATTTTGGCATTATTGGTACTTTTGAGTGTTTTAAAATGGAAGTTGTGAAAACAGAAAAGGTCAAAGTTTCAAATGCTGTTTTAATCAGTGGGTTAACTGATACAGACCTTGATAACGAAGTCTTTGGGTTTATGGAAGGATTCGGACCAGTTAACAGGCGCATTAAGTTACCAAACTGTGATCAGATTATTGTGGAGTTTCAACATGAAGCCACTGTTAAGGAATTAAAGAAACAATGTTTACCCTATGACAAACCTTGTACTAGGAACCCAGATGTTTTCTTTCATATTCAAGACCTAGCCAGCGCGTACAGTCTAGAAACTAGCACATCTGCCACTGATGCCTATCTGTCAGAGCTCAGGGACATAGCTGCGTGTAGCAATCAATCATTTAAAGACCTTCTAATGGAGGAACTGGCAAAAATTGGGGAATCTTTAGGAAGGGATACCCATGCATCTGAACCAGTCACTGAACCAGAGCCAATGCTCCATAGTGACCAAGTTACATATTCCCTGCCTTTAACACCAGAAGTTAACTATATGAACAACTCAAAGGACAATTGTCCACCTACAGAGACTGGAAAACAAAACCCTTGCATTCCACCAAATCTTTTAAACACACCTGAGGTTCAGCGAGTTATTGTGGAACACATTGTTAAAAGCAGTGAGGTTATCCCTCCGCCTACTTCACAATACAGACTAAAACCGTTCTCAGGGCGAGTTCCACACCCTTCTTTTGAAACTGACTATGATACTTGGCGTAGTAGTGTAGTGTTATGCATAAATTATCCTTCACTCACCAAGTCCCAAATTGTACGAAGAATCGTGGAGAGTCTGTCAGCCCCAGCAGCGAGCATCGTTAAAGCTCTTAGTCCAAAATCCGACCCGGAAACGTACCTTGAACATCTCGATTCAGCTTACGCAGCTGTCGAAGACGGCGACGAGCTCTTTGCTCGCTTCTTAAACACAAACCAGGACAGTGGTGAAAAACCTTCCGATTACTTTCAGAGGTTATACACCTTGTTAAACCTAGTTATTCAGAGGAATGGAATTTCCTCCAGTGACGCCGACCAGCAGCTGCTCAAGCAGTTTTGCAGAGGCTGTTGGGACAGCTCGCTGATTTCAAACCTGCAACTCGAACAAAAGAAAGACAACCCGCCTCATTTTACAGCACTTCTCCTCAAACTGCGCACTGAAGAAGACAAACAGGCTACTAAAGCAGCACGCATGAAACAACACTTAGGGGCACAACGAACTAGAGTGTATTCAAATGTGCAAACAACATGCTCTCAGAGTAAAAACACTTGTGAACTGGAAATAGATGATAACTGTGATGACTTACGCAAACAAATCGCTGAGCTCAGGAGCCAAATTGCACAGCTTAAGGTTAACAACACAGATAAAAAGGCAAAGAAAACTCAAAAAGAGTCAAAACCCCGTGTGGGGACTAAAATTCCAGATGAGCCCAAACAGATTCAGCAGATAACAGCAGTGGTGCCCAGACCAAAGCCTGGATACTGTTTTAAGTGCGGAGAAGATGGGCACATAGCTTCTAGCTGTAGCAACGAGCCAAATCCAGCACTAGTTGCAACTAAAAGACTTGCTCTTAGACAGAAGCAGCGCGAGTGGGAGATGTCAAAGCCAATTGCTCAGTCTCCTCCTTTAAACCGGTAGAAGCTCCTATCGTGGGACAGATAGGTGCTAAAGTAGAACCAAGTCCCTCTAAGGAAAGGACAGAGAGACTTTTTTGCAAGCCAGTTCATGCTCATTCAGTGCCAAAACTTCCCAAAAGATTAGTGGGTGGGCGATGCACAGCTACAGTCTCAGTTAACAGTGTTGAATGTAATTGTTTACTGGATTCAGGGTCCCAGGTAACCACCATTGCCAATTCTTTTTACCAAGAACACTTACCTGACCTCTCAATTAAACCCATCAGTAATCTGTTAGAAGTCGAGGGCGCAAACGGTCAAGCAGTTCCTTATTTAGGATACATAGAGATAAGTGTCACATTTCCAAAAGAGCTCGATCAGTCTGGACTTGAGTTACCTACCCTTGCGTTAGTGGTTCCGGATATAAGCTCAAACTCTGATACACCACTACTCATTGGCACAAACACACTCGATCCTTTGTATGAGCAATTGTCTGCCAATAACTTACCTGATTCCAAGGCACTCTCTTATGGGTACCAACACGTGCTAAAAGCCTTAGCAGTCAGAAAAAAACAAAGCAAAGAAGGACGAGTTGGTGTGGTGAAGCTTCGAGGGAGAACCCAAGAAGTTCTCCCTGCAAATAAAAAACTGTTACTAGAAGGGTTTATGCAACCCAGCCAAAACAAGCATGAGCCTTATGCACTCATTGAACAACCCACCAATGGTTCTCTACCAGGGGGTATAATTGTAGACTGTTGCCTCATTTCCTTACCTTCACATGGTCCATACAAAGTACCTGTTGTACTAAGAAACGAAACTAACCATGACATCACATTACCCACTAACTGTGTGATCGCTGAGTTAGTTAAAGCCGATCGTGTTATGCCATATCCAGAACCTGACAAAAGTGATCAGAAAGTACTTGCGGCGTGTAGTTCGCAGCAACAGACTTCACCTTCAAACCCTCCTCTCAGTTTTGACTTCGGTACTTCGCCCTTGTCCGAAGAATGGAAAGGGAGGATCACCAACAAACTTAACACTTACTCCGATGTGTTTTCGCACCACGATCTTGATTTTGGTCATACACAACAGATAAGACATCACATCAACTTAAAAGACGAGACCCCATTCAAACAGAAATCTCGGCCGATCCATCCACATGATTATGAAGCCGTGAGAAAACATTTGGAAGCCCTCTTGGAAACCGGTATAATAAGAGAGTCGGAGTCTCCATTTGCCTCACCAATAGTGGTAGTTCGGAAAAAGAATGGTGAGGTACGTCTATGTATAGACTATAGAAAGCTTAATCTGCAAACCATTCGCGACGCATATGCCCTGCCTAACTTGGAGGAGTCCTTTTCTGCTCTCGCTGGATCACAGTGGTTTTCTGTGATGGACCTCAAGTCAGGTTACTATCAAATAGAGATGTGTGAAAAGGATAAACCTAAAACTGCTTTTGTTTGCCCGTTTGGGTTTTATGAATTTAACCGTATGCCACAAGGAATAACAAATGCTCCAAGCACTTTCCAACGGGTTATGGAAAAGTGTATGAAGGACATTAATCTGAAGGAAGTGTTAGTTTTCCTAGACGACTTGATCGTCTTTTCCAACTCCTTGGAAGAACACGAAACCAGACTTTCTCACGTTCTTGAACGGCTTAGAGAATACGGACTCAAGCTATCACCAGATAAGTGTCGTTTTTTCCAGACATCTGTGCGTTATCTTGGACATATAGTATCTCGAGATGGCATAAAAACCGATCCAGATAAGGTGGAAGCACTCAAAACATGGCCGAAGCCTCAGACTTTGAAGGAACTCCAATCTTTCTTAGGATTTACCGGTTATTACCGACGCTTCGTTAAAGATTACTCAAATATTGTCAAGCCACTAACATCTCTCACGGCTGGTTATCCACCCAAACGGAAAAACTTTAAAACACCACCATGTAGATCAAAGTACTTGAACCCCAAAGAACCCTTTGGGAATCGTTGGAGCCAAGACTGTGAGAAGTCCTTTCAAACTATTATTGAAAAACTTACCACTTCGCCAGTTCTTGGCTACGCTGACGCAAAACTCCCATATCTAGTACACACAGATGCTAGTACGACCGGACTCGGTGCAGCGCTATACCAAGTGCAAAACGGTGTCACACAGGTAATCGCTTATGCAAGTCGCGGTTTAAGCTCTAGTGAAACTAGGTACCCTGCGCACAAGTTGGAGTTTCTAGCCTTAAAGTGGGCCATAACAGATAAGTTTCATGACTATTTGTATGGGAACACATTCACTGTCATTACTGATAATAATCCGTTAACTTACCTCTTAACAATGGCAAAACTCGATGCAACGAGCTATCGTTGGCTAGCTGCGTTGTCCACCTATAATTTTGACATCAGATACCGTGCAGGTACACAGAACGTTGACGCGGATGGCCTGTCTAGGAGGCTGCATGATAAACCTGAAGACAACTCAAAATTCACTGAGGAATGCCAACGACTAGATGAGTTCCGATCTCATCTTTTATCCTCTGTCAAAGAAGTCGAGCTTCAACTTCAAGCCGAAGCAGTGAAGGCAACATGCCAAAAGCACATGGTCTTGGATGAGACTGATTCTCCTTGTGGTTTAGTTCAGTCACTTGCCATGTCTGCAGCGGCCATTCCAGACCTATTCCAGTTGGAAGACAATAGTGACAGTTTCTTTGCTGTGCCCAAGTATAACCATGCTGACCTTGTCTCCTTGCAGAGGAAAGATCCAACCATTGGCCGAGTCATTCAGCAGCTTATGACTGACAATAAACCGCCAACTGATACTATTGCAGAACCCCCGGTGGTTCTTAACCTTTTGAGAGAGTGGAAACGGTTTGAGTTTCAAAATGATTTACTGTACCGGAGACGCCAATTAGGACCAGAGACATCATTGCAGTTAGTCTTGCCTGATTCATTACGTTCAACAGTCATGCAAAGCCTACATGATGATATGGGGCATCTTGGGGTTGAACGTACGACAGATCTCATTCGGTCCCGTTTTTACTGGCCAAGAATGGCTAGTGATATCGAAATCAAAGTTAAAACTTGCGAAAGATGTATCCGTCGGAAGGCCCTCCCTGACAAAGCTGCTCCAATGGTGAGTATTACCACCACCAGACCTATGGAGTTAGTTTGCATGGATTTTCTCTCCATAGAACCAGACAGTAAGAACACTAAAGATGTCTTAGTGATTACAGACCATTTTACAAAGTATGCAGTGTCCATCCCAACCAAAGATCAGAAAGCCACCACCGTCGCGAAGAACCTGTGGGAACATTTTTTAGTCCACTACGGGTTTCCTGAGCGTCTTCATAGTGATCAGGGACGGGATTTCGAATCACGTACAATCAAGGAACTTTGTTCTTTACTTGGTATCCGTAAAGTCAGAACGAGCCCTTATCACCCTCGTGGCAACCCCGTTGAACGGTACAATCGTACATTACTCAGCATGTTGGGAACTTTACAAGCCACTGAGAAACATCACTGGCGCGATTTTGTAAAACCACTTACTCACTCGTACAATTGTACAAAAAATGACGTGACGGGATACTCTCCCTACGAGCTAATGTTCGGTAGGCAGCCTCGGTTGCCTATAGATATTGCCTTTGGGTTACCGCATTTGAACAAGCCCTCTTTAACTCATTCTCAGTATGTTAAAGAACTGAAGAGTCATCTGGAACAGAGTTATGACATTGTCATAAAAAACTCTCAAAAAACAGCGAGGAAGAACAAAGAACGGTTCGACAGAAACATTCGTGAGTCCACACTAGGTGTGGGAGATCGTGTTTTAGTCCGAAATCTTCGCTTAAGAGAAAAGCATAAATTAGCAGACAAATGGGAGCAAACAGTGTATATAGTTCTCAAACAGATGGAAAACTTGCCAGTATACACTGTAAAACCAGAGAACGGAGAAGGACCCAACAGAACACTCCACAGAGATCTTTTACTGCCTTTGGTTTTCTCTCTTCATTAGAAAATGAAACAGAACGCGTTACGAAACCTAGCAGACCTCATACAAGACAGAGTTCAGCCTTAGAACCTGACCCAGATGAGCCACTTGACGAAGAGGTAGATGAGTTTTATTACTCTGATCTTCCACAAGTGCTAAACCGACCATCCTATCAAATAGCGGTCACCTTGCCAAATAGGGAACTCATAGCAGATTCAGGACCGGTAAATAATATTCAACAACAAAACACACTATCCTTACACACAGGGGATCGCAAGGAACCAACCTTAGCTGGTAATGAAAATGCTGAATTGTCCTTACTTGACAAAGGCATCAACACCGAAACATTCTTACCTGACAGAATGAGTGAAACTGCGACATTCTTACCTGAAAGAGTGAAAGAAGCAGCAACATACTTACCTGAAAAAACGAAAAAAAACGAAGTATACTTACCTGACGTAGAAACGGGGGATGAAACTAACACAAACCTACCTCAATTGGATGGTGTCCTAAAGTCGCAGCAACGTGATGTAAGTTTTGAACCCATCATACACGATCAGACACATACATCTGAAAAGACCAAAGTCTTAGAGAATAGCTCATCAGCTCTGTCGGAAACAGAGAGCTCACTTCGTCCTGTCTCAGTTGAGAATCAAACCGAAACGGATGAGCATGATACTGTGCAACCAGAGATGTATGTCAGGAGATCTGAACGAAGTAGTCAGCCTCCTCAAAGACTAACTTACTCTCAATTGGGCAATCCACTAGTGACCGTAGTTAGGTCCCTTTTCCAAGGACTTAATAAAGCTTTTATTGACTCTCTTACTCAAGAAGTTGTGTACCCCGTAGAAACAATGCACAGGGACGTGCATGATATTTAATGGGGGAGGATGTAACCCAGAAGCTAGAACCTTAATGAGGTATTAACTAATTGGCTTACTAATATGATCCATCCTCAATTTAGATAAAATATAAAATATAAATTAAGGAAATTAACAATACTAATTAATAGATATCTAATTAACTAATAGATAATTTCATAATGAATTATTGGAAGGGTGAATAACTAAAATAACGAGTTTAATATTAAACATCGGTTAAAACAAGAATCTTGAACATCACTAACAGAAACAGAAGAGGAAAGCTGTATACTATTGGTCCAGGTGGGAATCTGAAATTTCATTGGCTGAGAGAAATAAGTCCCGCCTCCGCGAAATAAAACCGTGCGACGCAGCTGAGCGAGAGGAGAGACAAACGGCTGTGCAGCACGCAGATACAGAAAGCAAAGACTGAGCGGTTAGAGAGAGAGAGAGAGAGAAAAAAAAACAACGGTCGAGGCCGTGAAGAACCCTGATTTGGGTGCCGCATAGATAGAGGGAGAGGCGGACTTGACTCCTTCTAATAAGAGCTAGGAACTTGGAACCAACGCGGTGAGTAAAGAAAAAAGAAGAGAAAAAGCTAACGATGCAACTTAAAAAAAAAAAAGGAAACTTAAATAGCTTATCAAATTAATTCCATTCTTATAGATTTGTGTGGAGACGACAGAGTGAACCAATCCTCTGTAGGAGGGAACCGTTGGAGCGCGTTGGTGAGTGAATGAGATTAAATTCAGTAAATTATTAAATTCAAAAAGCTAATTACAGCAACCGAGGTGACAGCAGTGGGCTGCTAGACGTTAGATCCCAGGAGTTAACATCTCAAACTACCAGTTAACGGTGGTAGGGCATATAGGAGTTAACGCAGACCTGGGCATTTTACGGCCCGCGGGCCACATCCGGCCCTTTGGTTGACTTTGACCGGCCCGCGTAAGGTTAATTGGAAATTACAAAATAAATGTATTTTCTCATTTTACCTCATGCATGGGCTAAGGCTGCATTGCTTTTATTTTGAAGTTGTATTTTACGTGCACAATGACGCAATACGTATAGCAACAAGTACCCGCGGTTGACATGGTGATTGTAGCCTGAGAAATGTCCGCTCATGCAAAAAAAAAAAAAAAAAGAAAGATGCCGAATGCAGGATTTTCAACAAAAATTGGACTGCTAAGTATTTTTTTTTACTGAAGTCGGAGGTAAAACCGTGTGTTTGGTTTGCGGGGAGGAGATCGCCGTGTTTAAGGACTACAATTTGAGTCGGCATTACGACAAGAAACACTCGGAAAAATACAAGAACTTGTCTGATGCTGAGAGGGCACGGACATCCGAAGCTTTGCTAGCAAAGTTGCAAAAGCAGCAAGGCTTTTTTACTAAGCTTCACACATCCAGGGATGCAGCAACCAGGACCAGCTTTGTGATATCCCACAAAATAGCTAAAAACAGCGAACCGTGACCAGGAGGATCGAGGACATTGCGGGGAACCTGGAGCTTCAGCTGCAACGTGAAGTGGCAAGTTTTGACTTTTTCTCATTAGACGGGAGCTGTGATGTCCGGGACACAGCCCAGCTGCTCGTATTTGTCCGGGGGATAACGGACTTCAAGCTCACAGAGGAGCGGGCAGCAATGCGGTCGATGAGAGGGACAACGACAGGGAGTGATCTTTTTACAGAGGTAAATGCGTGCACGGACACTCTGGGATTGAAATGGGAGAGACTGTCACAGCCGGGCGTACACTGCGACTTTTTCACATTTTTGAGCCGATTTTCCAGTCGTGCGAGAAGCCACGACATCGGGGCGAGTTTTGCGCCGAGCGGTCGTGTAGTGTACAGGGGGTTACGAGAGGCGATTAACACCACGTGACCAGCCGCTGATCAGCAGTCGTGAGGTCGCACTCTGGTGTGTTTAATATTTCGCTCGTCCCTCGTGAGGGTATCGCACTGTTGAAGCGGCGCTGCGAGCAGCTACGATCCAAAAAGTATCAGAACCACTCACGGCGCATGCGCGCGCAATCCTGCATCAACGCTTGTCGCTCGCTATTTCCCTAATAACACACGCTGTTCGTTTTTGTTTCTACACGTTTTTTTTACTCACAAAGATTGTCAAGAAAGTGTGTTTGTCGTGTTCATGTCAAATTAAACTGATCACAAAACACAGATTTACTTTCTTTATTTCGTTTTCCTCATCCAACCCCCATAAATCCCTGTGTGTCCTCCAGCAGCACTCCCGAAGGACAACAGGCAAAACAAGACAAAAAAGTCTAACGTGTTGAGTAAAAACTGCTATTTTTAGCACATTTTTAGGGCCGACGTGTTGCTACCAGACGTACAGTGTGAGCAGTCAGGTCGCATGCGAGAACTGGGTCGTACAGTGTGAGCGCATGACTCGTGAGATCTGCTCTGCGGGGAAGTCGTACAGTTTGAGCTGAAGCTGAGTGCTGCGAGTGAAAAAGTCACACAGTGTACGCCCGGCTTTACAGGGAAAAATGTCGGACTTTTGAAACGCATGCAAGATAAAGTGACAGAAATCGATGCAGATCAAAAATAGGTGTTTTTGCATTGTATTATACACCAACATGTGTTGTGCAAGTCAGTGCTAAAAATCAACCATGTTACTGATGTTGTTACTAAAATAATAAACTTCATCAGGGCGCGGGCGATGAATCACAGACAGTTTGTGGCTCTTTTGGAGGACTCCACAGAGCTGTCAGATGGCTCAGCCTGGGGAAAGTGCTGAAGAGGGTTTGGGACTCGAAAGCAGAGATTCAGGATCTCTGCTGGATTTCTACTCTTCTCTTAAGGAGGATTTTCCAAACCTGAAGAGACATGCTCAGAAGATGTTGGTTCTCTTCAGCTCTACCTACATTTGTGAACAAACATTTTCAATGATGAAGTTTACAAAATCCAGGTAAAGATCCTCTCTCACTGATGATCATTTGTCAGCTGTGCTTCGCATCTCCACCTCAGACATCCAACCTGACTTTGATGCACTCGTTAAAGCCCAGCAGAGACTAGATTTCTCTCAATGAATAAGAAAAAAATTGCTTAAAAACACAAAATAAGGTGTTTGGACCACAAATGTAGGCAACTAGCAGTGAACTGGGACACTTTTTTTAAACCTCTTTCTCAAGATCACAGTTCAGTGATTTTATTTTACAGACAATACTGTGTGTCTGTAGAATGCTAAGAACCTCTTTCCAACAATATTTGAAACTCAGAATGTGTTTTGGAGTGAATGTGACTGAAACTGTTAACTAATATAAGTCACAAATGTTTAACAAAAACCAAATGTGCACACTTTGTTTACCATTGCCTTGGGAAATTTGAATAAATCACATTTTTGTAAGCCAACCTCACTTTTTCCTTTTTGCTCATTTATAACATATAGTCTACTCTTACCAGCTTGAAGAAACAATGGTATTTACTGCTTTTTATAAGGAAATACCATTAATATTATGCATAATTGACTTCAGCCTTTTGGCCTGCGGCCCTCCACAATATTTTCTATTTCTCATGTGGCCCCATGGAAAAAATAATTGCCCACCCCTGAGTTAACGGCTCAAACCGCCAGTTAACGGCGGTACGGCATATGGGATTCCCAGGAGTTAACGGCTCAAACCGCCAGTTAACGGTGGTACGGCCTAGATGTACAAGGTCCTCAGGGGCGTTATAGCTAACGCCATAGAATTAGCAATGCGTCCCTTAACCAAACATTTAATAATAAAAAAAAAATAGATAAATAAAAATAAATAAAAGCTAACTGATTAGGGAGGAATTATTTTACAAAGGTGGACCAAAGGACCAGAATTTATATTTTGTTGAATTTTGTTATAGAACATTTTATTTATTTATTTATTTATTTATTTATTTATTTATTGTGTTACAGATATACAAGGTGTCACAATGCTGTATAGAAACACAACTAAATGTATCCTTGTTGTCATGAATGTATTTCTTGTTGAATAGTGTAGAGTAATAGAATCTAACTGAGCCTATTGAGCTGAACAATTGTTGTCATATGTAATTATATTTCCAGAGCTACTGAGAATTATTTTAATAGACAATCAAATTGATGTTATGTTAGTTGAACTGTGAACCCAAACATGATTGGCTATGCCAATAGAGTGAAGCATTTGTTTAAGTCTGTAAGACTTTATGCTGTGATGTGACGAGAAGGGTCGATGCCAACTCGCTAACAGTCCTGTTGTTTACAGGCTGGGTTTTTTTTTTCCTTGGGTTTGATCCCGACTCCTATGATCACTCACTTGGAACGAGAACTGGATTTCTTCCTGACGAGGGAGATGGCGAGCCTTAACCACTGAACGAACCAGGACATCTCAAGTAACTGAAGAGCAGACTGCTCTCTTCTGTGAACAATCTCAACGGTGTGGTAGGAAAAAATCGCACCACCGGACTCTGACTTTCACCCCAAGCGTGGGGATTTGACTTGACGCCGGCTGACTTGTGACTCATATGATCAAATCTCATACCGAGCATTTTACTATTGTCGATTGTTTTCATCAGTTTTTGTGTGTTATCTTTATGTGTTATATTTCCCATTATTATTAAAATTTAGTATATAAACCGTTTCATGCTATACCCGTGACTCCAGTCATTCTTAAACAACCTCCAATTCTCCCCGAACCTAATTATTGGCCCATTTGTTTATTTTTTCTTTTAATTATCTTATTGTATCCTGTAATCCGGTTACATAATGTAATACTGTTAATTTTTGTTTCTACACAAAACCATTGAGCTATTGTTACGGCTGGAGCCTTTTTGTGTTGTGATTTCATTTTTCTGTGCATTTTTATGTTGCATCTGAGGAGCCTGCCTGCAGACTATGGCCTGTTGGCTCACCCTTGCTCCTCCCTGCACCAGCTGAGCTGGGTTTTCGTCAGCCGCAAATTGTTTAAAGGACCAGCTGGAGCTCCTCACCAAGGGGGACAATAGTGCAGAGCTGCCTTTCCTCTGGTCTGTTGTCTCCCACTTAGAACTTCGATATTGTGCTCTTTAGAGTTATGTTACATGTTACTGTTTGAACCTGTTTTGGTAAAAGGGGATTTAGATCCATGGTGGTTAATAATAAAAATTTTCTGAATTAAGAGAAAAGTAAATAAAACTTTTGTTAATTTTCCTTTGTGTCACGTGTCCTCCATGTTACCCCAGGCCCCCTAGACACCTGGTTGTAACAGCTATGTCAACATAACATTGTTGAGTAAATTCAAAGAGTTTTGTCCCTCTGCTGATACTGTATTGCCCAACGTGATAGCCACAAGAGCTGGCTGCACAAACAAAGGCCAATGCACATGTTCACCATCCATGGGCAAGGTGCATTGTGGGTAGCCGGTTTTCGGTTGATTATTTCTATTTTGGTGTGTTTTCATGTGTTTTGTTGGGGGTTTTACTGCTAGGGTTGGGTTTTGTTGGATGTTGTAGTTAGTTGCTGGGTGTTATTTTGGGTTGGTGTTAATTTTGCACAGTGAGAAAGGGTTCCATTCCGAGTAATGGGACTGTAGTGACGTTCACCTGTTTCATAAAGAAGTCTGTGTTTCCCAGGTGTGGCACTGTAAATAAAGTATATTTATCACAAAAAACAATGCAAAACTATATGTAAAGTGATTTACTAATGTAAAAAATGCAATATACCAAATATTTATCCTTTATATGGATTTATTATCTGAACACTTTAAGAAATCTCAACTTTCCGACTGCTGTCGCTCATTTTCTCACCGTCTTCGTCGCACTCTCCTCTCTCTCGCTCGCCTTTTTCCTCCTCATTCCCTCTCATCTCCCTCCACCCGTATGTGCTCTGTTGTGTGTCTGAGTCTGATCCTCCCTCTTCCCCGCCCCTACTGCTCTGTGTGTGGACAATCTGGACACGCAGTTGCACATGTTGACCAATCGCCTGTGGCTTTCACCAAGACAAGAGGGGAAGGGGGACAGCTCCCAATGACGAGCCGGCTCACGTCGTTCACTTCGTAGAGCCGGTTCGTTCGCGACCGACAATCACTATTTGTTACAAATGCAGTTAACTTAAATGAGGATTTTACTTTGCGCTTTAAAACATAAAAACAAGCATACAGTAAGTCATTCAAGCGTATAAAACATGTTCATTTCTATGAATTGAGCAGTATATGACCATCAGTTTCTATGGAGCTAAATAAAATCTTTGCAAGGTAAAAATAAATAAATTAGGCAAGTTGTGCTGACTTGATTTGCTGCTAATTTGTTTGGTTTAGATCAAACATACTAGCTAATCAGAAAAGTAGCTGTTCATTTCTATACTGGGGGGGGGGGGGGGGGGTCTAAATGATGACTAAATTTGCTGAATGTGTGAAATGATCTAATAAAACATCTGATTTTCTAACATCTGTTGCTCACATGGTGAAAATCAGGTGACCACTGAAGGTGGTGTGATGATTCTCATTGTCAAACACCCTTGTATTTTCCCACTGATGCAGAAACACAACATCTCCAACCTCCAACAGCAGTGTGACACTGTTGGCCGTACCAGCAAAATGGGAAGGCTGCTGCTCGTATGCAATGAAGGTCTTTTCTCCATTCTTAAACAACATGGCTGCTGTAGGATGTGAAGCATGTCCATGTCCTTTTATGTGGAACACAAAGTGATAGACTCCTCTCACAGGTGCGATGAAAAAACCTGTAAAATTGTTTTATGAAAACATGCATGTTAGGTTATGTGGCTAGTCTAAATATTCACTGAGTGTGAGGGAAGGAGGGTGGTACACGTCCATGATGGACTGGAGATAAAAACAGTTCCCCTCAGTTCTTACTGGAGTAACAGAAGATGTATGAATGTATTATAAATAGTATTTAGTGAAACTGAGTACCTGTATTTGGGTTGTAGGCATTTCCAATATTAGTAACAACATGTCTGAAGACCAAAGGTGTTTTTGTATTAAAAGGTCCAATATCTCCTGAGCCTGAGTCCATCAGAGAGGCTGAGAAAGCCACTTGCTTCACTGAGGGACAAAAACTTTATTAGTTTCTCAGAATAATGCATATAGAGGTTTAGTCTCACTAAAATAGTATTAATGAAATTCTTGAATGAGCCCATTGTCCAGTAGGGGTTGTACGGCTCTGTAGTGACTTTTTATGCCTGTCATCGACTAGTCGCTGTCACGTGATAATGACTGACAAGATGCGGTCCTCCAGCAGGTTATGAGCCCCTGCGTCGGGAGGCGGAGGCGACGCGCTGTGCCAGAGCGTCGGTACTGACACCGGCGGTAAAACAGACATTTAACCAAACTGTGATCTTTTCCCTCTTGCAATTTTACCTTCCCCTCACCCCCATCCTAATCTTAACCAGTTTCCGCATGCAAAGCTCTGCTCGTTGACGCGCTCCAGACATCTGCGTCCTGAGCACCGCCAAATCAGGTGTCACCACCTCAAAAACAAATTAAACACGCGATCGTTCATGTCGGCTCATTTCCTTTTGTTTTCTGTCTGTTATTTGTGCCTGATGCGTTTCGCTGCTGCGGAGCGAGGCTCTTAACCTGTTTTGTTCTCCGGTGACGCACCCCCAAGATTCCACTATCTCCGCTCCGCGCTCCGGCACGAACTCCGCAGCAAAAACGGTCCTGTTGTAGTCGGCCGGCGAGCAGCGGCACTCCGCTGTTTTTGTGGTCAGTAGATCTTTTAGAACTGCAGTTCAAAGGTAACTCATAAGGTGAATATATATGAACCCAGGTAGCAGTTTTTCTTTAGGATTGAGAGGAGATGCAGGAAGATAATAAACAGACAGGACAGAAAAATAGTCAAATTAAAACAAGTTTGCTTTTGTACCTGGTGGTTGCAACAAACAGACACCATTGAAGGTAATCAGAAGTGAGGAACAGAAAATTAAATAATTATTTTAATGTTTAGAGCAGCAGGAACTCCGAGAGGCTGCAGGCGCATCAGTGAGTTTGCGGCCACTGCGCAGGGGGAGGGGGGAGAGGGCTGAAGCAGAAACTACCGTTGTTAAAAGAAATGTGTTAACTTAGAAAATGTGGGTGCAATTTTAATTGTCAAAAACTTCAGCGAACCTACCGACCCCCCTCCCCCCTTTCAGGTGTATGACGTCATCAACGACTAGTCGAAGTCGACTCGATTTTCATTACTTGACTGTCGACTTTAAAAAAAATTAAGTCATGCAACCCCTATTGTCCAGTCTAAAACCTTTTCAGAATAAAGTAATTCACACACACACACAGACACACACACACGCACACACACACACACACACACACACACACACACACAGAGAGAGAGAGAGAGCACCACCAGTATGTATCTACAGTATATTAACCCTCTCAGGCTCAAAATAAGTTTTGATAAAAGGACGAACAACTAAGTCCTTCAGGGCTACTTCTGAGTTAAAAACTGCTCATGAAATACGTTTGTGGAGTAACCAGGTAG